>NC_056726.1:1916464784-1916472284 GCF_019279795.1 Protopterus annectens
ACAGTTAAATTTACCCCTAATAGGGAATTTCCTATTCCCGATATTAAAAGAATTTGTAACTTTAATATGTTTACACCATCGGCACGCCTCACATTTAGACATTCCACAATGGGGAAAATATTGTTTTGGGGGTCCCCCTTCAAGGATCATTTTTAGGTTCCTACCTCTCCTAAAAACAAAACAAGGTGAATCACCCACATTATTTTTAATAAGATTATCATCTAAAAGGAAGCACCAATTCTTTATAATAATTGATTTAAGAAGGGGTGCATCCACAGAAAAGGAAGTAATAAAACTCATTTTAGCTAATTTAATGTCCGAGGGGTCATCCATTTGATTAATTTCTAACATTTCATGATTAGAACTTGTAAACAATTCAAATTTACTATCCTGTAAGAAATCAACATTAGTACCAAGATGGTCACCATCAACTAAATCCACACTAAACCCCTCATCAGCAGACAACAATGGTTTAAAAAAACCTTCCAAACGCTTATTATATACTTCCTCAATAAGGTCATCCACTAAATTCCTAGGGTAACCACATTTTATAAACATCCCCCTCAGAAGGTTACATTCATCTATGAAATCCAATTCCAAAGAAACCATCCTAGCTGCCCGAACTAATTGACCCTTAACCACGCTCCTCTTTTGGGCAAAAGGATGGCAACTAGAGAAATGCAAAAATGCATTTGAAAAAGTTGTTTTCCTAAAAATTTTAGAAATATATTTCTTCTCAGGAAAGACTTTAGTCAACTCTACATCTAAAAAAGAGATGTTACCTGTTTGGAATTCCCAAGTAAAATCTAAGAAATCAGTAAATTTAGTAATGTGTTCAATAAATGCCCTAGCTAAAGATAATAACCCTAATATGGAAGGATTGGGTTCTTCCCAGGGTTTTCAGAATGCCAAGAAGGTGAACAATGGGGGACAACAAAACCGGCCCCAACAACAACAACATTGGAAAAGGAAGGGACAAAACAGAAGGAGGAGATAGTTGGTCCTTCTGGAACAGTTTTTTGTTTAAATCCTGGCCTTGTGAACCATCCAAAGCCTATTGATAACCATGGGAACACTGTTAAAATATTATTTAACAGCACCCAAGATTTTAAGATATATAATTATTCTACTTTTATACCTGACCGTTTACTTGTTTATGTTTTAGCTAAGGGTTTACCTTTTGTTCCTTCCTCTCAGGGAAATTTAGCTAGAACCATCATTGACCTCAAGTTCTTTACTAGGAAATTGAATTTAAACATTCTGTTGGGGTCGAATCCTAGTTTGATTAAAGATTTTAGAGTTTCTAGTATTTTTAACCCTGTTTTACATCCTTCCATCCTCCTTTTTGAAAGAATTTGTGAGAATGACTTTAGGAATGTATTAAATAACAAAGGGTTTTATAAACCTGAAATGTTTAATTTATCTAAAGTAGAAAGGAAGTGTTGAAAGTTTTAAATGTTGCAGATATACGAATCATAAAACCTGATAAGGGGGGTGGTTTAATTTTCATGGATAATAATGATTACTATCATCGCATGTGCTTACTTTTGGATAATGAAGCTTATGTTAAAGTTTCCCTAAATGAAATTAATGGTGCATATCAATGCATTAAGGGATTTATTAAAGATTTATTTTTGGATGGGAGAATTGATTTGGACTTGTTTAATTACTTTTCCATTCCATACCCTTTAACTCCTATGTTGTTTGGATTACCCAAAATCCATAAAAATCTTACTAACCCCCCTTTTTGCCCTATTATCGATGGCAAACAATCTATTACCTATGCTTGTGCCAAATTTGCAGATATTAAACTTAAGGAAGTTTTAAAAAATGAGAGTCAGATATGTAAAGACTTGTGGACCTTTTAGAAGCAATGAATAAACTTCCTTTTTTTGAAGATTTAAATGTTCTCACAATCGATGTCCGTGACCTTTATACAGTTATTCCTCAGGACATTGGTTGTGAGTGGGTAAGAGACTTCCTTCTGGAACATCATGTGGAGGGCTCTAGTATTGACATTATTTATTTATTGGAACTCATATTAGAGAACAATTATTTCTTATTTAATAAGGAATACTATTTACAGAAAATGGGTGTTGCCATGGGCTCTCCCTGTGGGGCCACTTTTGCAAACACTATAATGGCATATTGGGAGAGGCATTTCCTATTTAAGGATACTACCTTTTTAGAAAGGACAAAATGGTACACCCCTTACCTGGATGATATTTTTATTCTTTGGAAGGGCGATGAATCTTCAGCTAGGGCATTTATTGAACGTATTACTAAATTTACTGATTTCTTAGATTTTACTTGGGAATTCCAAACAGGTAACATCTCTTTTTTAGATGTAGAGTTGACTAAAGTCTTTCTTGAGAAGAAATACATTTCTAAAATTTTTAGGAAAACAACTTCTTCAAATGCATTTTTGCATTTCTCTAGTTGCCATCCTTTTGCCCAAAAGAGGAGCATGGTTAAGGGTCAATTAGTTCGGGCAGCTAGGATGGTTTCTTTGGAATTGGATTTCTTAGATGAATGTAACCTTCTGAGGGGCATGTTTATAAAACGTGGTTACCCTAGGAATTTAGTGGATGACCTTATTGAGCAAGTATATAATAAGCGTTTGGAAGGTTTTTTTAAACCATTGTTGTCTGCTGATGAGGGGTTTGGTGTGGATTTAGTTAATGGTGACCATCTTGGTGCTAATGTTGATTTTTTACAGGATAGTAAATTTGAATTGTTTACAAGTTCTAATCATGAAAGGTTAGAAATTAATGAAATGGATGGCCCCTCGGACATTGAATTAGCTAAAATGAGTTTTATTACTACCTTTTCTGTGGATGCACCCCTTCTTAAATCAATTATTATAAAGAAGTGGTGCTTCCTTTTACATGATAATCTTATTAAAAAATAATGTGGGTGATTCACCTTGTTTTGTTTTTAGGAGAGGTAGGAACCTAAAAAATTATCCTTGAAGGGGGACCCCCAAAACAATATTTTCCCCATTGTGGAATGTCTAAATGTGAGGCGTGCTGATGGTGTAAACATATTAAAGTTACAAATTCTTTTAATATCTGGAATAGGAAATTCCCTATTAGAGGTAAATTTAACTGTAATTCAAAAGGGGTAATTTATCTGGGTTTATGTAGCTATTGCCCAGCCTTCTATGTAGGCAGAACTGAGAGACCCTTTAAAAAATAGGATTTATGAACACATATATGCAATTGAAAAGTTGAATTTGAATAATGCTCTAGCTAGACATATTAGTTGTTATCCTACACATGAATTTAATTTTTTAGTTATTGAAAAGGTAATGGATAATGCAAGAGGGGGGCCAATTGACTTGAAATTAGATGAAAAAGAATTAATTTGGCAATTAAAATTAAATGCATTGATTTCCCCAGGGTTGAATGATGCTTTGTCTTTTAAAAGTATATTGAAATTGAAGGCTTTGACCAGATGAAAGGAATGAGTTTGACTTACATCTATATATTTATATATTTGAATATTATTAATATATGCTGATATATATGTATTTTTATTTTTATTTTAAATGTTCGTTTTTAAGGTTTGATAACATGGAGTAATGTAGGGCTTTTAGCCCTTTAAATGGGGGCTTGGCATTTAATTGTAATGTGATGTCATAACTTGTGAATTTATTTAAGTCATGTATTTTTGTCGTTTGAATTGTCTGAAGAAGTTTGCTCTTTTCACCCACAAACTCACGCTCTCCATGAAAATCTTTTTCATTGGAAGTCATGCGACTAATCCTAATGAGCTGTCCTTTTATAAGATTCTTTTTCTGAAAATAGGGGTGAACACTAGAAAAATGTAAGTAGGAATTTGAAAAGGTACTCTTTCTATGTACTTTTGAAACAAACCTACCATTATCTTTTGTAATGTGTACATCTAAATATGTGAGTTTGTGTGTATTAGAACTATAAGTAAATTCTAAAAATCGTGTTGTACTTTTTAAATATTTAAGGAAATCCTTGATCCTTTCTGAACTACCCATCTACAAGATGACAATGTCATCCAAAAAAACACTTGTAAAGGGACCAACAATTATTGAATTCACTGTTCAGCACATATATGTTTTCCCACCAAGTCAGAATAATGTTAGCATATGTAGCGGCACATTTGGCCCCCATAGCCACACCTTTGGTTTGTTTGTAAAACTCACCTTCATAAAACATATAATTGTTTTTTTGAGATTTAAAAATTCTTTGTAGTTATTTCATTATTACATCTGATGAAGTGTTGAACGAAAATGTATTTGTTATATTTTTCAGCGTTAATGATATTTTCTTTGTGTGTTGCCGTGTGGGATTTTGACAATAAATCACATTCCTTTTTTGTTCTCTCCCTTCATTGGACTTCCACAGTGATTTGATTGTGTTTTTCTTTCATTTATAAGATATGGCACCCTGTGCATACATACTTAGCCTCAATTGTAAGAAGGCAACAGTACTTGAAGGCACAAAGCTTGCATTAGAGAGAAAGAGAGTCATACTTGGTTAACAAGTGTATACTAAGTTAGAGATTTCCCATTATTTTTCAGTTAGAGGCCCCCTTGGAAATATAACATTTTATGGGACAACAGTCAGTTGCCTCAGAGATCATCAAAGCAGTCTTTCATACCAAATTCTCTTCTGTTTACTACTAAGAGGGTGACGAGTCAATCTACTATAATCAAGGCTAAAGGAATCATGAACTAGATTGCTTATTAAAAGTCTCACGTAGGGCTTCTACAATAGATGAAGCTTAAAAGAAAAATAAAATGAGACTATAATAAAGAAATTGTGGCCTGGGATAGTTCTCAGCAGTAGTACTACATCAACAAAGAGGTGGGCTGTGATTTTAATACATAACCCCCTGATGTGATGCATAGAACATTGTTTTAGTGATAAAGGGGGGTAGGTAGACTGTAAAGAAATACAACTGGAATAATCAAGCTGTCTGGTTAATAATTTTTTATGATGTAACAACAATGATGTTTTGCACTGCGTGCATTTAAATGTAACTATGAAGCAACATATTCATCACATAGATGGCATAATCTTGGGTGGAGACTTTAAAACAGATTTGATCCTTGTCTTGACTATCTCCCCATGTGGATTAATAAAACACCTCACACTTCAACCAAATTAGAAAAAAATACCACAGAATGGGGATTAGAAGATGATTGGCAATTCACATATTATGTTTATCATGTGGGCATTGTCAGTAGACTAGCTATGTTCTGGATATCCTATAGCTTCATTGCTAGAATATAATCTATTTTCATAGTACAGGCAGCTGTTTGGTCATAACCCAGTTATGCTGCCATTATGGTTGTACTGAGGGAATACTCATATTAGTTTATGCAGACTCAATCCATGATAGTTAAAGGAGAAAACAAAGAGGTAATTATCTGGTCCTGTGCTGAGTTATTCAGCCAACCACTCATGTTTGTTGGCCTTAATTCTAAATTTACCCCTACCCCTGCCCCTAACCTTAACCTTACACATTGTGTTACTAAAAATCCTTTCCCTAACATTGCCAATAATTAAAATGATAGGACACAGAACATACACAACACCAGACTGACACAACACTAAATGTATCCCCTTACTTAACTCTAACATTCAAACTTTGCAAGTACACACTACAGCTACAATGCAATCTTGCACATTTTCACAACCACCACCTTTTCAGCCAAACATTTATTTTCCTCCGCACTCATAAATACCTGCACCGTATGAAACTTGAATTCAACCAAATGTGATTCACGCAATAGTATAGTCACCGATTTAAGATATTGCTCATTTTTTGTCGCTTATTTGTATGCCACACATTCCTGTCATCAACCAAATTAATGTCAGCAGTATATATCTATATCTATATCTATATATATCTATATATATATGTATTGCTATCTATCTATCTGTCTATCTGTAGATAGAGATAGAGATAGGTTCATAGGCTCATAGGTAAGGACTAGGATTGCTGCCGTTGCAGGCCATGTTAAGGCTATCCAATTTCCCTTTCAGTGCTTAACTTAGTTTATTTGGTTTTAGATTGGCTTACCTATTCCATGGTTGATAATTATATATTACCCCTAGGGAGAATAACTGGGATCATACCATTGATAATTTAAGGGGACTCACACATGGAATAAAGCATTTAGGAGCTACCTCTGACCATTAGCATTACATGGGGCCATCCTTGGGAAAATTGCCTGTTGCCTATCCATAGATCCAAGTTGTGTTTGGATATAGATAGGGATGAGCTTTGTTTTAAATGTATTGATAGTTTGTTCCAGAGCAGTGGTATCATCTGCAAGAGATACCCATCCCTCCATGTTGCAGAAGAGGTTTAGATTATTAGACTGAGTATATATGATGTTATCTGACTTGCTAATGTGCAATAAATCCATCACTATTGTTTAGGCCTTGCATGTTTTTAGTACAGTATCTGTGGGTGCTTCCATCTGTTACATGTGCTGGAGTGATACAAGCCAAAGGGGGCATTATACTCAATGGTAGGCCAAATGATCGCAGAGTAACGGGGAGAAATGACATCCCTAGATCTAAGCACAATCCCTTTCTTTATATGCTGTGTAAGTTAGAAGGATTTTCTTATGACAATGGGCACATCTTGGTCAAAAGTTAGGTCACTATCCACATAAGTTCCCAAAACTCAAAACAACTGGGTAAATTCATAGGGATCTATTATCAATGTAATAGTTCTCCAGGCTAGATGACTTCCCAAAGGTTACAATAATGCATTTTTGGTGTTTTGTTTCAGTCCATAATTTTCACACCAGTTAATTGTTTGGGACAAACCTTCCTTCAGGATGGCTATGTCATTTGGAGATTCATTGACTGCTTTTTGGTTACAGTCATATACAAACTTAGTCAGATAGAGCCCTTTGCTATTAGCCTTTTACTTCAGAGAAATAGATACCAAAATGAGAGGTTCAGGCACAGAATGTTGGGGGACTCCACTGGTGACTGGTCTCTTTTTGTAGGTAACTTCCCCTGTTTTGATTTCCTGTGTCCAGTCTGTGAGCCAATTGGCAGTTCATCCGTTGACTGGGTTTATTCCCAGTTTATTTAGCTTTTTTATTATGCCTGAGTGGGGGAGTATGCAAAAAGCTTTGGCCAGGTTGAAGTATGCTTATAGGATCATAGGATCCTAGAAAGTTACTAGGCTATTGGCCCTGAGGCCCTTATAAGCCTAGCCAAGAGTTTAGCCCATGCATAGACAAATCAGCACCCGATGCCCCTGTCCATCAGGGAGACAGGTGGAATCCCTGGGATGTATTTTCTATTTCCCATCCAGTTATCCAGGTTGCAAAAAAGGGGTAAAGAGGTACTCTGCTTGACGTGGAGAGGGAGTCTATTACATAGATGAGGGAGTCTCTGGGACACAAATCTGTCCCGCCAACCAACAAATCCTATTGATGTCACAGACCAGGCTGAGACCACGTGTGCAGGTTACTCGAGTGGAGCTTGACTT
>NC_056726.1:1916477284-1916559784 GCF_019279795.1 Protopterus annectens
ACACACACACACACACACACACACACACACACACACACACACATGCACATATATAAACACACACACACACATACACACACGCACACACATGCACACACATGCACACACACGCACATACATGCACACACATGCACACAGTCACCTTACACCACTCAAATGTCTACATACACTCACACACACACACATACCCAAAGGCACACACACCCATGCACCCCCCTCCATTTCCTATTTGCTGAACTCCCCAGCTCTTACCTGGAGTACAATCCCTCCCATTAAGAGTAGTATGTGGTTGCAAACTTTTGGTCAGTTAACTAATGCCGCAGGAGGTAAACATTTATTATCGCCTTGTCGTCACTTATGGTAGGGCAGATAGACAGCTCCTTCCGTGCTCTCTCTGAATCAGAAAGAACTCCCACCAGTGGAAAAACATTAACACTGCTAGAGTTAATGTTTCTGAATCCCAGCCATGAATAATTAGCAATGTAGTGATGTACTTTTGTGCTTCACCATAATAAGCTTTTGTTTAGCAGCAAAATCACCAGTGCAATCAGCTTTGAGGTCTAGAATGATAAAGCTTTGACTGCAAACAAGGCAACATGAATTTGAGTAATGACCATGGCACTCAAAGAACCAAGCATGGGAGGAATATAATGACTGGCCAGTGAGAGCATGCCTGTACTGGGGGAAAAAGCTGTAGTTATGGTCAGCTGTTCTCTGTAACACAATTGGAGACTTTCTTTACACCAAAATGGCAAAGGCCCAGTATGTGGGCTTGTTGATGCCAAGTCAGCAACAGCAGCTCTTGTACCTTATGGGTGAGCTAGGACAGTAGAGTGTAGGATGTCACATGATGGTCCAGGTGTTTACTTCAGCAATAAAGTGTTGGGTAAGTGCTCTAATATAAATGCGTTCATTAATGAGATGGAGGTAATGGTACAAACCACCTCCATTCAGATCTCGCCCTATTCCAACAAATCAAATGCTTTCTTAGCATTGACAAAGATTACTGCCCACTGGCTCCTACTTATCTTGTGGCCTTCTATCCTTAATCTGACCCTCAACATTTTCCTCTAACATGGTATTCCCAAACCCTCTCTGATTCTCATGTAGGATTTTGAGGAGATGAGATGTTAACTTCACTGCCAAGATGGTCACAAAACTGCTCTAGTCTGCTTTCAATAAGGGCACAGTTGATAACTATTCATATGAGAGGGCTCTTTTTCAGGTTTCAAAATAGGAAAAGCTGGGGCTTCCTTTCATGCAAGTGTGGAAGTGCATTTAAAAATCATCGACTTACAGGCTGTTTTTAAAGTTATTCCAGTAAACTCTCCAGGTCTGTGACCTAGTGTATCTTAAGTATCACTTTAACAGCAATAACTTCTTCACTAGTAATGGAGCAGTTATGGGATTCTGAAGCATTTGCTGTCAGAAAGTCAAGAGAGACAGGATTATACATTAAATGATATAATATAGAAACACTGAACTGGTGAGGTTGCTGAGCTATAAATCATTTTGAGATGCACCCTCAAAAATTTCAAAATTTCTTTAATGAATTTGTATTATTAGATACCAGATCTCTGAGAAGTTGTAGCTCCAGGTGTGTTACATATTCTTGTTAATCTTATGTATGACTGTGAGTCCACATCTTAACATTAAAGACGTAACCAAATTATGGCTATCACCATATGACTCTTTGTAATTAGTCAGATCTGTTCAATTTGTTTCAGTGCTCTTCCCTTAATCAGTAGTTCTTGAATCTACAAATCTGGTGTTTAAAATTACTCAGTAGGAATAAAAGTTCCAAAAAGAGTAATCTTATACACCATAGCCTTCATTTACGATCTTAAACAAGTGTGCAAGTAACACTTTAAACCATCACAAAGAGTGTGGAATGCAGGCATCTCTGTAATGTATCTGAATGGCTTAAGGGTCATCCAGAAGTAATTTAAAATCCAGTCCTCCTCTAAAAATACAATGGGAAGAAAAAGCTGAACAACATCGGCAACCCTGCAAGACAAAAACATTAATGACGTCAGGAAGATAACGTTATAAATTCTTTATGAGAGGCCAGCCTGGAAGTTTATGCAGGAGGAAGTTGTGACCCTCCTTGTAGCCTAAATACTGTCACTTATGGATAATCGCTTATCTGTAACTGCAATGACAGGTCAGGTATTCATGATATGAATGTGATGCAGTCTTTTGGAATATATGCGTTTTAGCTAAAAAGCAAGCAATCACCATCCTAAATACTCATAATGTAAAGATCACCAGAGGTTCTGGTACATCCACTTCACATCCTGGACTCTGTGTATATCCAAATTTAAGACAAGAAACAACAATTACAAAAACAAAAAATGGAGATTCAAGAACAGCTGCCAGCAGTCTGTACTTCTTTATTTGGTCCAAAATTACAGTAATCACTTAAACTTCATATATTTTGTAAGAGTTAAAAAAATCCAAAACTTCAAAAGTAAATACTTATTTTTAAAACATAAATATAAAACTAAAAATCAAGTAGATTTTTTTCTTGGAAATGACTCAGTTTTATTCATTCATGACTAGCGATTCTGCCCACAACTGAGACTTCATTGGATCTTCTTTTGCAAGAACAACTTTATCAATAGAAAACATATACTCATACAAAACAAGGTCATCAATCAAGATGGAAAAAGCATACATTATAAATGAGGAAAAAAGCACGGGGTCACTCATGATAGGCTAGCCACTTGGAATATTCAACAACTAATTAAAATAAGCCTTAGTTTCCACTCTAAAACAACAAACTGAATCCCTGGTAGTGAAAATTATTTTTGTGAATTGCCCACACTTACATACACAATTAAAAATACTAGTTTAGCAGGTCACTGGGTTAAAACTGTTATGAGAACCAAAGAAAGAACATGCACTTGAATCTAAAAGCAGAATATCATAATCATCTGCATGCTCAAAATACTACATCAGAGGCACCGCCCAGTCTCCCAAAGAGGAAACCATTTAAAACAGACATATACCCAGAATCCACAAGAAAGAACACATGTGGATTTGGCTTTCGATTGTTCTTTCATTTGGATTCAGAGTATACATCTGTTTTAAATGACTGAACAAAACGGAGTCATTTTGGTTATAAAACCTATATGAGTTATTTGTTTTAAGTTTATATTGTAAAACTAAATGACTGTCCAAAGTTTAAGTGATAACTGTAATTTTTGAACAAAGTAGTACAGACTGCTGGCTATTCTCACACTGTGGTTAAATACTCATAATATCCAACTATATTTAATTACATGAACTAAAGTTAAAGTGTTGATACTATAACCTTAGTTCAATAAAAGTTTTAATCTGGATGTCCTGGTTTTGGGGAGAAGTGCTAATGTTAACCCAGGAAACCATTTCCCTTAAGGGTGCCTAGGCACTTTTCACCTCAAATATCAGCATCATCCTGTATAAAGACCAGACGTTAAATATTGTAGAACATGATATTGCCTGCACCTTTCATCTGATGGCATTGGCTAGTGAGTTTGCGTTAAATATTACATATTCCTTAAAGCCTGTTCAGTTCAGAGCATACTTCATAGCCAACTACTGTTTCTTACAACTCTTTTTAATGAGGTGCTAGATGGGCACCTTAACCTACTTCTCCTGAACCTGTTGAGAAAAGTCATAAAAGGACCTGATACCTTTGCTCTAATACTCCTTGTAATTCATAGGTGTACTGTCTGCTGTAACTCTTATGCAACCACATAAGGGTAGTAAGGACTACCAGATTTCTTTGGGATGTAGATATATTTTCAGCTGCCCCATGACCCTAAAGTAAAACATTTTCTTAATGCCAACCTCTTACAAGTTTAAGTAGAGCTGATCTGTACCATCCTATGGACCAAAAGGTATATACATTTAAAAATGTTCTTTCAAGGGTCCTTCCAAGTTTCTTAGATCCTACAGTTAACACTAAACAGTTGAGCTAATTTAAAAGCTTGGCCATATTTACACAGCCAGGAACACACTTCTTAAACTCTTGGCACAAGAATTCTGTACAAAATTCAAGGGGGCAAAGGCCAAACTCCTAGGCAACTTTTAAATGATGATCTTATAAACACATAAAGTTGATAGAATAATAGATTTTTCATCAGCATGTATTTGATGATGGATATGAAGTCCAAAATTCACATGATTGTCAATTAGTAACTTCACTCCTCAGTGATTTGCCAGAAAATAATAAATTTATAAGGAACAGACCAAATTTGTTTTTAAGAACATAAAACATTTTTAAGGTTTATTGGAAAGTAACACATTGACTACATTAATGGCTGTGGTATGAGAAAATGTGGTGCCTGCAGACAAAGCAGGTACATTCTAGAAGTTAGTAGTTTTTTAGTGACAGGTTACTCTAATGTATTTAATGTCAAGGTTAAATATTATTGTGGTACCAAGGGTGTTGTTTACATATGCTTTTCTGCCTCTTGTAACACTTAGTACATTATGAAAACTAATGGCTCCTTACAGACATAAATTTATCAACACCTATATGCAATTAAGAGTAGGAATATGAACAAAGCTCTTTACAAATATTCAACCCTTTGTTCCAATTTTAGAAAATTTAAATTTGTTATCCTGGAAAAAGTGGATACTCTAGATTGAGGGGGGTGATTGGGAGACAATGGTATAAAGGAGACAATACTTCTGGCAGGTACTTTTAAATGCTACTGCTCCCCCTGGCATTAATGATCATATATCTATCAAACCTGTTCTTAAGTTCAAAGCTGAGTTATTATGAGTTATTATAATTCAAGTAAGTTATTAGATTTTTTTAAAAAAGTGTCTTTTTAAAAAGTGTCTTATAAAAGCTTTTTATAACAGTGTTTTTAAAAGCATTTTTTCAAAAATCAAATGTCCTTAATAAGTGACTTGAAACAGATTTTTAACTGAATGCATGTTTCTTTAAATTGACTATACTCTTTAAATGTATCTAGCCTTTTTTGGTGTGATTTTGATTTTAAAGGAAGTGATGTAGTGCAATGTTTTTGTCTGATGATGTTCCTTGTCTTTAGTGAAACAAAAGCACTTACTTTGTTTTAATAAAATCTCCGTTTGTGGCTTTGGAACAGTGTTTCTATTTGAATAAGGAACTGACCAAAAAATTAAGCAAAAATCCAGGCATTCTGTAAAAGTCTGGATAGTTGAGAATGATAGCCAGAAATATCGTTTTACAGGATGGAACCACTGGTTCCACTATGAAACACTGAGAGTGGATACTTCAAAAAAATGGGAAAAAAACAACGCGTGAAAACCAAAAGGACGAAAAACTCCCTTTTTCTTTTTTTTTTTGTTTCCCAGAGGCAAGCCCCCTGGTACTCTGGTCCCCTAAAAACATATATATATATATATATATATATATATATATATATATATACATGTATCAACTCCTTAGTTGCACTTATCTGAAGAAGGGAGGTATCTCACTTGAAAGTGCATCATTGCAGGTGCACATTTTGAACTCTCTATAGCAATGGTTGATATGTAGGAAATCATTTAGACTTATGCCATTCAACTTCTTTTTCTGTAAGTTAATGACGCTGTAGGAATTTCTCCTTGAGACTGTGCAGGTAAGCTGGGAAATAGATATCAGGTCTTACTGTTCTACAAAAATCTGGAAACAAAAAAGCTGTGCAGAAACACGGCAAGCAATCAATATGCGTAAAATCAGCAAACTTTAATGTTGTTATAAGTGCTTTCACACACTACAGTGCTTCATCAAACAACACTAAATCTCTAAAACATCATTAGATACATAACAAAAATTCAAATGAACCAATGAAAACTATCATCTCATTACGACAGTGAGCAGTATTTAAAGTGCTCCACACATAAAATAAATACATAGGTATATACATAAAATACATGGAAAATAAAATAGTATAATTTTTTAATTAATTTACGCGCCTTTAATTCTGGTTTAATGGAAACTGCATCATTAAGACCAGAGCCTAAATGTGCTCCTAATCTAAAAAATCCATTTTATCTCAGCCGTATCAGTGAAAGCATAAATATCTCCTATCCTAATGTTTTCATGAATAACCTGTATAACTTGAAGTAGGAATGTATGCGCTTCACCTTCCAATAAAGTGTGTTTGGCCAGAGCACTATGTACCAACTCTTTTCTAGTACGATACATGTGATCTCCTATACGTTTACAAAATCTTCTGTTGGTTTTGCCCACATAAAATTTCAAGCATGCAATACAGTGAGCTAGATAGACTAAATTTCTTGTGTTACAATCAGCCTGTATTTTAAACTTCCATACCCTTTTTGTATCTCGATGTATAAACTGACCACTTTCATCAACAAGATGACAGAAATTACAATTATTACATTTATTGGTCTCCCTTGCAATCACTGACTCACTCCAATGGGTATTGGGATAACACAATAGTTGTATAAGTGTGCTATTATTTTTGTATACAACTCTAGGTCTAAATTTCCATACCCTTTTCGTATCTCGATGTATAAACTGATCACTTTCATCAACAACATGACAGAAATTACAATTATTACATTTATTGGTCTCCCTTGCAATCACTGACTCACTCCAATGGGTATTGGGATAACACAACAGTTGTATAAGTGCGCTATTATTTTTGTATACATCTCTAGGTCGTGGACCTACGACCCCTCCAATAGCACCCTCTGTATGCAAGATATGCCAATTTCTATACAAAATATCTTTAACATGTTTCACATCTGAACTCTATTAAAGAACTATTGGTAAGCTTTGCGGTTGCTTACGCATAGGCTTCTGACCTACATTTGCAAATTGGAACCTGTGTGCTGAGAGACAGCCTTACAAGACTATCTGCAAATATATAGAGCTGAGTATATTTTTCTGTATTATTCCGTATTATAGAGCTAGATTGTTGCTTAGATATCTGTTGTCTTACTGTTCTGCAAATATACAGAGATCAGTATATATTTTTTTGGTGTTATAATTTGCACTGTGATTCCTCGCATCTCTGTTGAAACTGTCTTCCCCAACCCCCCTCCCTGTTCTTGGTTGTAGTTTAAATTTGGTGGCTTTTGCAGTGCCCGCCCCACTGTAGATTTGATCTAGGACACTCCCCCAGTCCCATCTTTTTACCGCATTCTACCTAATAAACCCTTTCTGCACTTGCTTTTAGTCCTTTTTAATTTAATTACATTTTTTCAAACTGTGTGTGGACTAATATTGCTACATGCTCAAGTGTGCCAGCTTGCACTGCATGTGAATTCTTTTTACTACTGTTTTTGCTACTTTTCTGAAAAAAAAAAAAAAATTGTAAGCCTGTTTCCTACCTTTCCTGTAATTTGTGTTCCAGATACAGATTTGCTGTATCCAGGACTGTTTGTAGGCTTCTGAGCCCCCCAAGCCTTTCTGTGTTGGAGGAAAGCCTTCTAGCTTATCAGTGGGAGTGGTAAGCATTAGGTAACCTGTCTACCACATAAGGAGTGGTTCTGGCCCAGAATTTGTAGTTATTGGACGTTTGGGTGGTCTTCCATCTCTCTCAACTTTCTGATTTGAAGGCCTGCATTTGCACTTGTTTCTGTCCTGTAACTCCTGGGCCCATCTCATTTGCTCACTCAAAAAAAAAAAAAATGTATCTGCTTTTACTGTATTTGTGTTTCTTCCTACTTTATTTTGCTTTTGCGTCATCTTAAAAGTACTCAATTGTATTTATTACTGCTTGGTGTAACTCATTCTAAGCCTTTTAGTTTAAGCACTTGGGCTTCAGACAGTTGTTTTACATTAAGAAGGTTTGTGGTCTGCACTGTAGTGCAGAACAGGTAGCTTACATCCTTCTAAGTTGGGAACTGTTGATTGAGGGCTCAGTGTCTGTTATTCTAAAAGTGTATTAATTCTGGTTTAAGCACTTGGGCTTCAGGTCAGTTATTTTACATTAAGAGGGTTTGTGGTCTGCACTCTTGTGGGAGGAGAGGCTGGACTCTGCCCTTCTGAGCTGGGAATTTCTGGTTAAAGGCTTATAGTGCCTGCATATTTGAACTGCTTCTTACTGAAATTGGTACACCTTGTTTGCTGTAGCATAGACTGGATCCAGGCCTGCTAAATCTAGCTTTGTTTGTATAACTTGAGCACTAATCCAGGCATTCTTTAAAGTATTCAATTGTATTTATTACTGCTTGGTAGTAACTTGATTAAAGTGTAGCTATCATTCTAAGTCTTTTGGATTAAGCACTTGGGCTTCAGACCAGTTGTTTTACATTAGGAAGGTTTGTGGCCTGCACTGTGGTGGCAGGACAGGTAGCTTACATCCTTCTAAGTTGGAAAATGCTGATTGAGGGCTCAGTGTCTGCTATTCTAAAAGTGTATTACTTCTGGTTTAAGCACTTGGGCTTCAGGCCAGTTATTTTACATTAAGAAGGTTTGTGGTCTGCACTCTTGTGGGAGGAGAGGCTGGACTCTGCCCTTCTGATCTGGGAATGTCTGGTTAAAGGCTTATAGTGCCTGCATATTTGAACTGTTTCTTACTGAAATTGGTACACCCTGTTTGCTGTAGCATAGAATAGATCCAGGCCTGCTGAATCTAGCTTTGTTTGTATGCTTGTTGTTTGTTTGCTTGTTATTTCCCTGAAACACTAATTCCACCTAAAATGCGGCTTTTCAGCACTTCTGTGGATCCCTAGTGATATCTGCATTGCTTGTTGTACTTATTTTCTAGTTTCACTTGAAAGAAAGTTACTGTTTGTCATTTTTGCATTTAAGTTACCTGTAACACATTGCATTTAAGTTACCTGGCACTTGCTCACTAAAGCAATTATATAAGTCAGCAGTAAAAAATTAAAAGCACTACACCTGCACAAACTCCCCTTGAGTACCTTGTTCCCCATTGGCCCTTTTTTTCAATTATAAAGGAATTCCCAATACTATTCTAGCATGTCCAAAGGTCAGTTGTCAATCTCCTCTCCGGTCCAGCTGGTGAATCTGGGAATCTTGAGGCAATGTTACAACTGCCTCATGTACACAGACAACCCTCTCTTCCTCCCAACAAATTCCAAAACATGTGAGAGATGCAACCATATAGCCAAACTGGAGGCTATGCTCTCTCAACTCAGCACTGGCGTAACCATTCAGGAGGAGAAGGAAACCACACTCACTACAATTCCTGTCTCACATAGACCTACCATGACAGCAAACCAAACACATAAACACACAAAAACATATTCGGACACTCTAAATAAAAATCTGCCTAAGCAGCAGAGACCTCCAAAGCAGACACCCAAGCAACTGCTACCGCAAAACAAAACACGTGCAACACATAGCTCACAAAGCCAGTGTGCCGAACAGTCACAGCCCTTAAGGCTAAACAACACACCTGATACACGTGTAATAGGTGACTCTATTGTCAGGCACACTGACGTCCCGCTCACCAGGCTGAACAAGGAGAAGGTCACGGTGAGCTGCCTGTCGGGCGCTAGGATCCGCCACATAACACAAGCACTCAAGTCACTCCAAGGCAAATACAAATATGACTCAGTCATTGTCCATGCTGGTGTGAATGACCTGAGATGTACCTCCCTGGACTACATGAAAAGAGACATAGAGGAGCTCTCTGAGCATGTAGCCCAGGCCTGTATGACCCTGACCTTGAGTAGCATCTTACCCTCACCAAGAATGATGCCACAATATGAAGACAAGACGATTAATTTCAACAATTAGCTTAAGTATTGGTGTCATTCAAAGGGGATCCAATGCCTGTCAGCCTGGGATGACATGCTCGACAAGCCATGATGCTTCACTAGGGACGGCTTGCACCTGTCACCCCTGGGCTTTCTGATATTGGCAAAGGCTCTTACCACCCCCATAGTGCCTTTTTTAGGCAAGGCTCAAAAGACAAACCCACCTCCATAGGTATCACAAGGGATAAGAAACTAAGAGTAATGCTACTCAACGCCAGAAGTCTAAACCTCAAGATGCACGTACTCGAAACTCTCCTTAGCATGGAGAACATTGATATCTGTGCAGTAACAGAAACCTGGTTCAAGGCTGCCGAGAGCACCCCAGCACTACCAGGTTATACTTCATACAATGCTTTTCGGCCCCAAAACTTGGACCGAACCACAAAAGGAGGGGGGTATCAATATTCGTCAAAGATACCCACACCTCTAGGTTGCTGGCACAGCACGAAGCATCAGAGACTATCCATGTGCAAATAACAGTGGATAAAACTGCCTTCCAGTTTATAGCCTGCTACAGACCACCCTCCCAAACCCAGGAACGCCACTCGGCCTTCCTGAGAACACTGGAAAATATGAAGGTCTCTCCAAACACCATTATATTGGGCGACTTCAACTACCCAAACATAGACTGGGAGCATTACTCTAGCTCCAACACCCTAGCCCAAAGGTTCCTAGAATTTATAAACTCAAATGTTATGGAACAACTTGTTACCACTCCCACAAGAGGGGATAACATACTGGACCTTATCATCACCATGGGGACTCTATGCTCCAGACCAGAAGTATATCCCTCACTGGTAAGATCAGACCATAAACTAATCTCACTGGATATTCACATCCCATCCCCACCCTCTGACCAGAAAACCACAGTGAAAAACTTCTCTAAAGCAAATTTCACACTCCTCAAAACCGAGGTGGAATTCTTCAAAGCTCCAGACCGCAGAATCCTTTATAAATGCATTCTATGAACACCTTCAAGAATGCATGGATCATGCAATCCCAAATAAAACCAAGACCCAATCCTCCAAAGGCAGACGTCCTGTCTGGTGGACCCCAGCCATAAACAAACAATACAATAAAAGGAGGAAGCTACTACATGATAGAGTAAAATCCCAAAAAGGGAAGGCATCGCTGATCAGTATTAGCAAAAAACTACGGGCACTCATAAAATCGTCTAAGGCCAGCTTTGAGAGAAAAATTGCACAGGACACTAAGGATAATCACAAGGCTTTCTTTAGTTATGTTAGGAACCTGGGTGGGAATTCCCAGATATGCTCAGAATTAGTCCAAAATGACAAAAAATACACAGAACCCACAGACATTGCCAACATCCTAGCTGACAGGTTCAGCGCAAACTCCCCCCCCTCCCCACCAAAAGGGCAAATATCTATCCCAGCAGAGTACTTCCCCCCTGACATCTCAGATGCTCAGGTAAGAGCCGCCCTCTCCAAAGCAAAAAACACAGCATCAATGGGACCAGATGGTGTTCCGGGCTGCATCCTACATGAACTCCAAGAAGATCTAAACCCAAACATAAAACTGCTGTTCAATCTCAGCCTCACTAAAGTACATCAACAGTGGTCCCTCTCCACAAAGGTGGTGCCTCAACGGATCCTGGAAGCTATCGCCCCATAAGCCTGACTAGCTTGGTCTGCAAAGCTATAGAAAGGATCATCATGGACCTCATAAATAAAGATATTGGGGACCTACAGACACTGGATCCTACCCAGTTCGGCTTTGTTAAGGGCAGATCCTGCCTCTTAATCCTGGTTGGTTTCTTTGAAACAGTCACCAAGGCCATTGACGAGGGGAAGGTGGTCCACACAGCCTACCTGGACCTCGCAAAAGCCTTCGATACAATACCTCACTCGGGCATTATAGATAAGCTCACCAGCTTAAATATAAACCCCTATGTCACTAGATGGGTTGCAAACTGGCTCAAGGACAGAACCCACCTGTTTAGAATTGCTAGATCAATGTCAGACTCCAAACCAGTTACAAGTGGCATCCCACAAGGCTCAGTCCTGGCACCTCTCTTGTTCTGTATATATTTCTCGGAGGTACAGGCCAACACAGAAGGACTGTGGCTGACCAAGTTCACAGATGACTGCAAACTGGGCACCATAATCGACTATCCAGCCGACACAAGCATCCTCCAAAAGGGCCCCATAGAAACAGACAACTGGTGCCACATCCATGGCCTCAAGCTAAATGCCAAAAAGTGTATAGTCATCCCCTTTGGCAAAAACAAAGTGCCCACAAATTACCACATAGGTGGTAATCCATTAAGTACAGAAGAGGTAATTAGGGACCTGGGGACCCAGGTTGATAGCAATCTCTCATTTCACAACCACGTGGCCAAAGTGGTTAGAAAAACATTTTATATAGCCCACCTAATCATGAAGGGATTCACATCTAAATCAGGGGAGGTCATCGTGCCTCTTTACTCATCCCTCATCAGGCCCATAATTGAGTACAATGCACCTTTTGTGAAGTACCTTACCAGACACCTGCAGCAACTGGAAAGACCCCAAAAGTACCTCACCAAGAGGATCAAAGGGCTCAAACAGATGCCATATGCTGCCCGGTTAAAGAAACTCCAGCTCTACTCAGTGGCATACCGCCTCCTCAGAGGTGATCTGTGCCTGATGTATAAAGCCATTTCCAACCTGGAATTAATGGATGTGCTGCACCTCAGAAATTCCAAATCCCATCGAGCTACATGCTCGAGAGACTTGAACCTCAGCACTGAATTAAACAGGACATGCTGGAGGGACAGATTCATAACCCAGAGGCTCCCTTCACTCTGGAATAAAATCCCAGTCCAGGTTAGGCAGAGTCCCTCATTGACTCTCTTCAAGAGGAATCTTGATGAGTGTATGGGAGATCGTATTTTTACCCCGGGTATCACTTCTGTGTCACTGTTAGACAGAGGCACAGTATACTAACCTCGGAAAAGGGCATAGCAAAATTAATTTAAAATGGGTGGCGAAAGCCAAACACACTCTGGCTAGGCTTATAAATGCCCTAGGGCAGATAACCTAGTATGAACCTATGAACCTATTTGCAGCAGAAAAATAATGTTTATCTCTACCATGTCTCTCCCTCATGGTAGTACTTATCGCTTTGGAGACGCTCATCTCCTCATAGTCCCTTCCTACAAATTCTGACTTCAATGCTTCCATAATGTAGTGTAGAATGTCATCATTACAGGTCAATCTAGCCACTCGTAGGGTCTGCCCCTGTACCACACTAGAAAAAAACATGTTGAGGGTGCATGCTCATTCGAAACAAAAATGAAGGACAATAACATGCTTTTCGATATAACTCTGTAGTAAAAGTCCCTGCAGAATCCACAGCAACCATTACATTCAAAAATTCAATGTTAACAGATGAGGATTTGTATGTAAAATGCAAGAAAGTATTACTTTTATTAAGCTCTCCTATAAAATCAGATAAAGTACTCATCTTATTATTCCAAACGGAAAAAAAAATCATCTACAAAACGTCTATAGAATGCAGTCTAACGCTAGATGATTAATAATATTGGAATATTCCCACTCTGCCATAACTAAATTGGCATAACTATTGGTACAGCTGGTGCCCATAGCAACACCTTTCTGTTGTCAATAGTACGCCCCTTCAAATATAAACACATTATTATCAAGTATAATCTCAGGGAGATAGCATAATAAATCAGTCTGTTTGCTACCAAGTAGAACCTTCTCTTGTCAAATACCTCTTGACCATATCTATGCCTTCAGCATTTGGAATGCATGTAAATAAAGCCTCGACATCTAAGGTCACTAAAATAGTGGATGAACGAGTGCCAGCACCAAATTCTGTGTACAAATCTCGCAAGAAATGTTCTGTATCTTTCAACACTATTGGCTATTTATCTAAGATGGTTTTCAACTGTTTGTCTACATATATAGATATAGGCTCAGTGAGCCAACCAACACTAGACACAATGGGTCTAAAACTGGGGGTAGTTGGATTTTTGTGGATCTTAGGCAATCCATAGAACTTAGGCACAAGTGGAAATTCTACATTAAAATAGTTATACAATTCCCGAGTTATGAGCCCCATGCATTAGCATTCATGTATTCCCGAAAAAGCATGCTGTTGTTTCTGCTCTAAAATAGCTATCTCAATTTGTTTGTATGTAAGAGTATCACCTAAGAATGATAACATTTGTTTCAGGTAAAAATCAACATTTAAGACCACAACCTGTCCGCCCTTATCAGTGGGTCTAACAATAATTTGTTTGTTATTCTGTAGAATTTTTAATGCTTGTCATTCATTCTAATTCAAATTGCCACCCTTGTTATACTTTCATTGGTTAAAATAACTATACAAGTAATTTTCACAAGCTTTGACAAAAATGTCTAAAGCTGGCATAAAAACAGGTACAAAAGTACTTGGTTTAGAAAAAATGTTCCTTTGTTTGACATTAGTATCACCAAAAGTTATTTGCAAGGCTATATTCCTAGCGAAAAGTCTAATCTCTAACAATGTCTCTTCAACCGTTGCTATATTTGAGGGCACAACCCCCAGACCCTTAGTGAGTAAAGAGACTTCAGAATTCATCAAAGAATAATTGAATCAGTTCCATACTAACTGGTTTGGGTCGTTGCCCACATCTTCTTTATCATGTGTCCATTGTTGTGATTGGAAGTCTCTTTCCGTTTCTGTCCCATTCACATGTTGTCTCTGTCTTGAACAGATTTGCTCCTCACGCGAAAAGGAAGTGGCAGGATGGGTTCTATTGCTGTATTCGTAGTGGATGTGGGTTTTCTTCTCACTACTCTATCCCCATCTGTACTATTAATATTAGTGTTGCTTAGACGGGCATCTTTACTATTAGCCCTGGCCTTTTGTACACCAGATGGTTCAATACTAATTAGAATCTGTTGTGTGGTCAAAACCACGCCTCCATCTGACCCTGGATTGGTCATCAAATTATTATCAACCAGGTCCTCTGGTCACTCACGAGTGATGATTCGTTCCTTTGGTAAGTTTCTCGGTCAAACAAAAACCCGCTGGTTCCTAACGTCTTCCATGTCTCGGACTAATTTCTTTTTCTTAGTTGCTATTAATTTCCATTCATAGGCCACTACTTTATCAATGATTTCATGCAGGAACACTTCAGCATAGTCAGTACCTGCTAGTTTCGATAGTTCCCCATATTTAAGTTCTATTGATGCATTGAGTTGAGTCTCGATTGGTGTAAAAAATTCAGTAATGAGCTGCATATATGCTTTTCTCATTTCAAGAGATATTCTCTGCCACTTTGCTAGCAAGTCTGGAAATGTGTTACCGTAAGTGGGTATATGAGGCCTCGTGGAACCACATTAAACTTTAAAAAAGCTTCCATGTGGTGCTTCTAACACTGTAAGCATTTACTATGAAAAAAATAATTTTCAATGTTCCTCATTAACGCTTTGACATGCAGATTGGTGTCAACATTAATATCACCAGCAGGTATACCTATATTCAACTCCGTAGAAAGGAGAGGGTTGATACAAGTATTCAGACAATTCTGTAGTCGTTCACTACTGAACCAGCTACTTGGTTCAGGACATATTTCATCCAAACGATTCAACGAACCATCAGCCATGCTCACTGAGTGCCAAGATAACGATAAAAAAGATCTCCAAACAGTCCAAAAAATGAGGAAACTCAGTAATGAACTGCACAGTCACAAAAGACAAACAAACTGGAAGCAAAATAGCTGTGCAGAAACATGGCAAGCAATCAATATATGTAAAATCAGCAAACTTTAATGTTGTTATAAGCGCTTTAACACACTACGGTGCTTCATCAGACAACACTAAATCTCTAAACCTTCATTAGATACATTAGAAAAATTCAAATGAACCAATGAAAACTATCATCTCATAACGACAGTGAGCAGTATTTATAGTGCTCCACACATAAAATAAATACATAGGTATATATATAAAATACATGGAAAATAAAATAGTATCATTTGTTAATTAATTTACGTGCTTTTAATGCTGGTTTAATGGAAACTGCATCATTAAGACCGGAGCCTAAATGTGCTCCTAATCTAAAAAATCCATTTCATCTCAGCCGTATCAGTGAAAGCATAAATATCTCCTATCCTAATGTTTTCATGAATAACCTGTATAACTTGAAGTAGGAATGTATGCGCTTCACCTTCCAATGAAGTGTGTTTGGCCAGAGCACTATGTACCAACTCTTTTCTAGTATGATACATGTGATCTCCTATACGTTTACAAAATCTTCTGTTGGTTTTGCCCACATAAAATTTCAAGCATGCAATACAGTGAGCTAGATAGACTAAATTTCTTGTGTTACAATCAGCCTGTATTTTAAACTTCCATACCCTTTTCGTATCTCGATGTATAAACTGACCACTTTCATCAACAAGATGACAGAAATTACAATTATTACATTTATTGGTCTCCCTTACAATCACTGACTCACTCCAATGGGTATTGGGATAACACAACAGTTGTATAAGTGCGCTATTATTTTTGTATACAACTCTAGGTTGTGGACCTACTACCCCTCCCTCTGTATGCAAGATATGCCAATTTCTATACAAAATATCTCTAACATATTTCACATCTGAACTCTATTAAAGAGCTATTGGTAATCCTTGAGGTTGCTTACGCATAGGCTTCTGACCAACATTTGCAGCAGAAAAATAATGTTTAGCTCTACCATATCTCTACCTCATGGTAGTACTTATCGCTTTGGATACGCTCATCTCCTCATAGTCCCTTCCTACAAATTCTGACTTCAATGCTTCCATAATGTAGTGTAGAATGTCATCATTACAGGTCAATCTAGCCACTCGTAGGGTCTGCCCCTGTACCACACTAGAAAAAAACATGTTGAGGGTGCATGCTCATTCGAAACAAAAATGAAGGTCAATAACATGCTTTTGGATATAACTCTGTAGTAAAAGTCCCTGCGGAATCCACAGCATACATTACATCCAAAAATTCAATGTTAATAGATCAGGATTTGTATGTAAAATGCAAGAAAATATTATTTCTATTAAGCTCTCCTATAAAACCAGATAAAGTACTTATATTATTATTCCAAACAAAAAAAAATATCTTCTACAAATGTTTATAGAATGTGATGTCTAACGCTAGATGATTAATAATATTGGAATATTCCCACTCTGCCATAACTAAATTGGCATAACTATTAGCACAGCTGGTGCCCATAGCAACACCCTTCTGTTGCCAATGGTACGCCCCTTCAAATATAAACACATTATTCTCAAGTATAATCTCAGGGAGATAGCATAATAAATCAATCTGTTTGCTACCAAGAGAACCTTCTCTTGTCAAGTACTTCTTGACCATATCTATGCCTTCAGCATTTGGAATGCATGTAAATAAAGCCTTGACATCTAACGTCACTAAAATAGTGGCTGAATGAATGCCAGCATTAAATTCTGTGTACCAATCTCACAAGAAATGCTCTGTATCTTTCAACACTATTGGATATTTATCTAAGATGGTTTTCCACTGTTTATCTACGTATATAGATATAGGCTCAGTAAGCCAACCACCACTAGACACAATGGGTCTAAAACTGGGGGTAGTTGGATTTTTGTGGATCTTAGCCAATTCATAGAGCTTAGGCACAAGTGGAAATTCTACATTAAAATAGTTATACAATTCCTGAGTTATAAGCCCCATGCATAAGCATTCATGTATTCCCAAAAAAAACATGCTGTTGTATCTGCTCTAAAAGCTAACTCAATTTGATGGTATGTAAGAGTATCACCTAAGAATGATAACATTTGTTTCAGATAAAAATCAACATTTAAGACCACAACCGGTCCACCCTTATCAGTGGGTCTAACAATAATTTGTTTGTTATTCTGTAGCATTTTTAATGCTTGTCATTCATTCCGATTCAAATTACCCCCCTTGTTATACTTTTGTTGGTTAAAATAACTATACAAGTCTTTTTCACAAGCTTTGACAAAAATGTCTTAAGCTGGCATAAAAACAGGTACAAAGGTACTTGGTTTAGAAAAAAATGTTCTTTTATTTGACATTAATATCACCAATAGTTATCCGCAAGGCTATATTCCTAGCGAAAAGTCTAATCTCTAATAATGTCTCTTCAACCGTTGCTATATTTGAGGGCACAATCCTCAGCCCCTTAGTGAGAAAAGAGTCTTCAGAACTCATCAAAGAATAATTGGATAAGTTCCATACTAACTGGTTTGGGTCGTTGCCCACATCTTCTTTATCATGTGTCCATTGTTGTGATTGGAAGTCTCTTTCCGTTCCTGTCCCATTCGCATGTTGTCTCTGTCTTGAACAGATTTGCTCCTCACGCAAAAAGGAAGTGGCAGGATGGGTTCTATTGCTGTATTCGTAGTGGATGTTGTTTTTCTTCTCACTACTCCATCCCCATCTGTACTATTAATATTAGCGTTGCTTAGACGGGCATCCTTGCTATTAGCCCCGGCCGTTTGGGAACCAGATGGTTCAATACTAATTAGAGTCTGTTGTGTAGTCAAAATTATGCCTCCATCTGGCCCTGGATTGGTCATCAAATTATTCTCAACCAGGTCCTCTGGTTGCTCACGAGTGATGATTGTTTCCTTTGGTTCGTTTCTCGGCCAAGCAAAAATCCGCTGGTTCCTAAAGTCTTCCATGTCTTGGACTAATTTCTTTTTCTTAGTCGCTCTTAATTTTATTTCATAGGCAGGAACACCTCAGCATTGTCAGTACCTGCTGGTTTAGATAGTTCTCCATATTTGAGTTCTATTGATGCATTGAGTTGAGTCTCGACTGGTGTAAAAAATTCAATAATGTGCTGCATATATGCTTTGCTCATTTCAAGATTTATTCTCTGCCACTTTGCCAGCAAGTCCAGAAATGTGTTACTGTAAATGGGCATATTTAATACCCTGTTGCCTCGTGGAACCATATTAAACTTTAATGAAGCTTCCATGTGGTGCCTCTGACATTGTTCTACACCTACCATTCCAAGTAAACTTTTTTGTGGTGCCTCAAATTTAACAAAGTGGTATTTTTTGAGAGGAAGTGGATACCTGCCTGAAAATACAAAACAGTAAAAGGGGCACAAACACTTTTAACACTGAAATTGTTGGTAGACATAGAAAACATTTATTCTTATTGGGTTTCAGGTTAATATCTGTCATGGTCCCTTGTCTGGGGTGAAGGTACTTGTCTAGGTACCCAGGTGGTTTCAACCTCATATTTTAGGTAAACTTTATCATTGTAGCTGTAAAAATGTAGATGACTTCTTAACTGTGAATCATTTGTTTTCTGTAAATTAACCTTTAAACCTGCGAGAAAATGGTAAAGTCATTAAGTAAGCCCACTGTCACAGGAAAATCCTCCTGAAGATTTTGACTGAGTTATACCATGAGGAGAATACAAAATCCATTTGCATATACAGTCAGTTCTATGGTGAAATTGAACTATTTTATTCGACTAAAAGAGTGTAAATTGTGGAGAAATCTCAAAATTGTAAGCATGGAAGCAAATGATAAATCATATGAGCTATGTGTTGCTCCAAAAAAAAAACATAAATAAACACAAAATAATCCATTATCAATCACAGACAAGCTCAGTGTAATGGAATCAAAAGTTTTTGCAAAGTCCACTTATGTAGTTGCCACAGGGTCTCAGACTTTGCTAAGGTTATTCATATAAAAATGCAATATACACTGGTGATTTGAACTTAACATACGTGGTACAAATTTGTCAGGCATTTGGAAATAAGCTGTGTTAACATCTGCTGGGCTCTGTTTATTAAGATGCTGGTATAAATCTTAATATTGGAATTAAGTATTAATATGGTGCAATATTTGTTGGCCTTTAATGGAGTTTTGTCTGGATTGTGAAATACCACTGTAGCAGAAGAGGACAGTGGGTGGGGGAAGATTATTTTCTTTGTGACTCTAAAGTATTTGTACAGGTACAAGAGCCCTGGCAGAAATTTTTTTCTTAAAACACAACACAATTCAACATTGAAGCCAACAATCTCAAGAGACTTCAATTTGTATATACAACTGGCTGCTGATATGACTTTATTAGGTATGAATGCAGTCCTAAGCAATTGCATTTGAGATATATTCAGCTGTGAAAGATTTGCTACTCTTAGAAACCTGAGAGTGGTGCTTTCACACAGTGGCCGTAGCTCAACAGGTAGTGCACTTGCCATTGATTTTGAAAAGCTGAAATGTTGTGGGTTCTTCTCCCATCACAGCAACATTTCCATCACTGGTACTACAGTGCAGGATAAGCGGAGTGCTGCTCACCAGACTATATCATCCTTTAGGTGAGATATTAATACAAGGTACCATATGCTTATCTGAGTAGCAACTTGAATGTACAAAAAAATCACACTGTACTTAATAAAAAGAGTAGGGAAACAGTGGAACCTTATTGTACATTTTTTCATGCATGTCTTCCGGCTTTGTTTTATCCTTTTTGACCTTCTATTTCTTGGTAAAACCAGTAGCTCTATTAATGCCCACACAAGAAGCCTAACTCCACACTACCAAATAATCAAGACTTATTGTTGGGATAGGTTTCTAATTCATGATATTCCCAGCATGTGGAGTAATTTACCACAATGGTTCAAATAATGTACTTCCTTGGCTACCATTAAGCGTAATCTTGATGACAGGATGGGTAGACACTAATTGTCCTCTAGGTCATTATGTCTTCCTCTGATCACTTTTGGAGGCAAACACTATTGATTGCTGAAAGGGGTGGAAAGGAATTGTAAGTTTGTCTGCTTAAAGGTGTATAAGACAAGACATCTATTGAGAAACTCCTCATGGATTCAAGTGTATATTCCTTAGCACTCTCTTTGATCTTCTGGTTAACTTTTCATCCTTTATAATGAATAGATTTATTTCCAAAGGTTTGAAAAACTTGTCACTCCCCAGAAAATTAATTGCAATGGCCACCACCTTGTAGTCAGATAATGTAGGCTGTAGTAAAACTACCATGTACAGCTCTGATACTATACTGAGACCAGGCAATAATCCAAGCATTTGGCAGTCTGTAGAGCAGGTGTATTAAATGAGATGCATTCTACTATTGGATTGTGTGTTCTTCACACATCTACTGACCCAGTTCTCTAAAAGCTAAATTTAAAGCTTTCAGTGTCCTGATGTGTTATTCAGTCTAGGGGCCACTCTATCACTGCCAAAGTCCAGGATTATGTTATAAACACCAGTCAGAAGTACAGTGGATATAAAAAGTTTACACACTCCTGTTAAAATGCCAGGTTTTTGTGATATAAAAATATGAGACCACAATAAATCATTTCAAAACATTTCCCACCTTTAATGTGACCTATAACCTGTACAATTCAATTGAAAAACAAACAAATATGTTAGGGGAAAAAATATAAAAAAATAAAAAACGTACAATATGCTGGTTGTAGATATTTGTGCTAGAATTTGTTCACATATTAACAGACATGGTCAGACGAATGACCAGGCACAATCTATCTAGTTTTTAAAATCATTATAAACATTGCAGAAAAAATGAGGATCTTTTACACAATGATTTTGGGGACTTATGTAAGACATATCACCAAAAACAAAGCAGAGCTGGGATTTACTCCATTAACTATATAGTCTTTAACATATCTAAGCAATCCTACCTTTGTTTGTGACTGACTATGGAGTTAACTGTTAAACGAAGTTTTATTTGAATTTATATTTTATTTGTTATCACTGTTTTTCACTGTGTGTAGGTAGGAAGGGACAGCTTGTTAACAAGATTTACCTTGATTCATATTTTGCTGTTTTACCTTTAATTTCACTGTTGGTTGTTAGAAAGGGATAGGTTTTACAGGCACGCTCTAGCCACCCAAGGGGTCTAGACAGCTATAAATTTACACAGACTGCAGAGTAGAAAATCCTGAGCATATGTAAACAATCTTACCTTGGTTTGTAATTTATTGACCTTTTGCTGTTAAAAAGATATGCAACTGCAAGCGATAATGAGCAGAAGCTACTGAGCACCTTCATGTGCAACGGAAAGGGATTACAACTTTTGTCTGGCTTGCAGAACTTGTATGGTCAGAACAATTTTACTGTACTTAATTTAGTATTTAATTGTATATTGCATGTGTGATTGTTTTTGTCATAGAAGTTTTGAATTCTGTAGTTACAGATTTTCATTATTCTTTTATTTTACAATATCTTATTCATTTGAAGCTGAATATGGATTCCTTAAATTAATATGCAATTAATGATTTGCTAATGCACAAATATCTTGTACAGTGCAATAAATGCTATGCATAATTAAAAGAAACAGCTGACAACACTGGTGATCTGTGGATGATTGCTTACAATTGTTAGAAGTAGATCTAGCCTTAATGATGATGATTGCACTTGTGTAATTGGCATGGCTTGGAGAACTGTTGTTTCATATATTAATGACTGGACTGGGGAAATAAATAATTTTAGGCATAGAGCAAATAGAACACATTTAGGAGATGATGCATCTAGTGCTTGCAAAGTTCATTTGACCCTTATGAAACAAGATGATGCCCCTGACAACTTAGGAATTCTGGATGCAAGTATTCATCAATCTGAGGATCTGGTTTGTTTTGAAGGAAACAAAAAAAGAAAGAAGCAAGAAGGTCAGAACAAATAACAAGGAAGAAAAAGAAACGGATTAATGACTGTAAAGGAAAGAGAATACATAGTAAAATGGCACTACTTTGTTATGTAACACACAGGTTACAGGGAATGATAATAATCTTTATATCAGAAAACATTCAGCCTACAGAAAAAGGCAGCATTTTTCCAAAAGAGAAGGTAGAATAAAGAGGCAAGGGGCAGGCGAAAAGGAAGAAATCAAAATTAGAAGTGGAAGGATTGAAGAACATTACTATATTTAATACACAATGAAAAATGTGGGATTAAAAAGACTAATGGTGATGAAGATCTATCCTTTGTAACAATTGCTAGAGCAGATATTACTGTATTGGAAGCTGAAGGTTCTTTAGAGCTGGCCAGCAAAGATATTCTTGTGGTTGGAGATTCATTTACCAGAGGAACTGATACTTATATGTGCAGAGAAGAGAATGAACATCAAATAGTGTTATGCTTGTTAGGAGCAAAAATAGAAGATGTGAGACAAATCTTGGAATGCCTTAATGTAAGAAAGTATGGATCGTTTTTTATTCATGCCCGTACAAATTATGTCATCCACAAGGATTCTCTGACTGTTAGTAGGAAACTGACAGCCCTCTTAGACAGTATAGTTTGTACTAGTGTTAGACCGTATTTTTCTATAAATCACCTATAGAAAGAATAGTCAGATCACTGTGAATGGAAATTTGAGTTGAATGTCACCATAGATGTAATACAGCCACCTCAGATTAATAACTCAGAGATTCTTGCCACCAAATTACAACTTAATAAAAATAAATGCATTAATATCATCTGTATGTACATTCCCCAGGTAACAATATATCTACATTTGAAGATATTCTGCACTGGCTATCATGTCACTACCCCCAAGAAACTCTACTACTTGGAGACTTTAACATAGACTGCGGCACCTGTTCCTCAGAATCCCCAACCACCCATATTAACCTGCATGCATTTACACAAATTATATCCACCCCTACCAGGATAGGTAAACCCAACCAAAAAGAAAGTATATTTGACTGGGTGCTCCTAAATAGTCACCCCCAACTGTACACCTCTGGTACCCTCCTTGATGGCCTAAGCGATCACCTTCTCACATATGTAATTAAGCACAAAACCATTAATTCCCAACAACCCTTACTCAGAAAGGTTAGAAACAATAGAAATTTTGATCCTGCCAAATTCCAACAAGAACTAAACTCATGTAATCGGTCTATTCTAAAACACCTCCCCTTAGAGGAAGCAGTAGCATACTTAAACAACAAATTCCTTGAGATCCTTGATTTGCATGCACCTGTTCATTCAAAGAGAACCAAGACAAAAACTGAGCCATGGCTTTCTAAAGAGTCTAAACTCAAAATTGCCCTTTGAAACAAAGCATGGGTGTTATGGCGTTCTTCTAAAGACCCTCAAGATCACATTAAATACAGGCAATCCAGGAACTAAACCAAAAAATCAATTTTGCAAGACAAAAAACAATGCTACTGTAATTTACAGACAGTAAATCAAAATAACCCTCAGATGTTTTGGGCAGGTTTAAATAATCTGCTACATCCTGGACAAACTTCAACCCCAATCCTTGCTGCTACTATTGATAAAACCCCTGAAGATGTTTCTGATAGTTTTAACCAATTTTTTACTGAGACAATTCAAGCCCTAGCTAGCCAATTACCTCCTAGCTCCCCTGGTCCTGAAAGTAGCACCCCTAGAAACCTACTCACGTTCAGCTTCCAACCAGTTGCCACTTCACTTATCCGTACCTTGATCAAAAAATGAAAACCCACTACACTTTCTGCTGATCAACTCCCTGCCGAGTACCTACAAAAAATCAGCTGATGCTATTGCTTACCCCGTCTCAATACTAATCAATCGAACCATAGTAGAAGCTAAAATTCCCACCATCTGGAAAATATCATATGTAATCCCACTTCACAAAGGAGGCAGCTCTACCAAATTCTCCAGTTATAGGCCAATAGCTATACTCTCTCCACTTGCAAAGATTATGGAAAAATGTATTCATAGACAACTCATGCACCACCTAATCCAGAATCACCTTATGGCAGACACTCAGCATGGCTTCCGTCCTCATCACAGCACTACTTCAGCCCTCCTAGCCTTTACCAAAACCATAAACCATAATTGCAACAATAATTATATATCCTCAGCCCTCTTCTTGGATCTTTCCAAGGCATTTAATATGGTTGATCACCAACTTTTAATCCACACCCTGCAAACATTCTGTCTAGATACTGGAGTCCTTCAGTGGTTTCAATCCTACCTGAATGGTCAACAGCAGGCTGTCCTCTGGCAGAACAAACTCTCTACCTTTCTACCTAACACCCTTGGAGTACCACAAGGCTCTATACTAGGGCCCTTGCTGTTCTCCATCTTCATTAACGACCTTTATACTGTCATCCCAAAAGTCAGCTGTAACCAGCATGCTAATGACTCTACTCTGATTTGCTCAGCCACATCTCCAGTAGAGTTATGGTGAGCTACCCAGACCACCTGTAATGCAATAGAAAACTGGCTTTCTGAACATTGTCTGATCCTAAATCCCCAAAAAAATAAAATGCTGTTATTTTCACCAACATGTAGGTCTACTGCTTTCTCCTTTACCATAAAATCAAATGATGGCACAATAATCTCTCCTGACCCCTCTACAAAACTATTAGGTGTCATCATAGACAATAATCTAAAATTTGACCTACATGTTAACCAAACTATCAAAACCATCAATAAAAAACTAGGGTCATTTTACAGAATAAAAGCCTTCCTAACCCCTCCAGCTAAAATTGCCATAGCTCGCTCTCACCTTCTTTCAACCCTTCTGTATGCATCCCCTCTACTCTCGAATTTAAACAAGACTGTCCTTAACAAACTCTCAATTTGCTACAACCACATTGCCAGGTTTGCCACTGGGCTGCCTTTTAGGACACATCATTGCATCAATCTAAATCAGCTTTGGTGGCTTGAACTACCCAGCCTAATCCAGTATAACCAACTGATTATGGCCTATAAAATCCTCTATAATCCGGACAATCCTCCTGCACTTAAAAATATTATCACCCCCTATAACAATCCTAGACCACTTTGATCCTCTAACAAACTACTAATTCAGACTAGCAAAATTAATAACACAGCCGGTGATTCTCTCTTTGCAAACTCTGTAAGTAGATCCTGGAACTCTCTTCCAGCTAATATTACCTTACTTTCCACCTTAGGTCAATTTAAAACTAGACTCAAACAACATTTGTCACTTAACTGGCTATGTCAATGTATCAAGCCTGGCTAGCTCTCTCTAGAATGTGTAAAAATCTGTTAACCAGTTTACTGTGTAATTTAATTTAATCCTGATTTGCGCTCAGGATTAACTGTAACCTGTGGAACTTGTTTAACCTGCTTACTTATGTAATCTCTGTAAATAGTCTGTTTGTAATATGTAATGCTGGTATTATGTAATGCTGTATCTGCTTACCCTTGGAGCTTTTCTCCCCGGGCCTCCGCTGAAAATGGACATGCATCCAGTCGGACTATCCCGGTCAACAAATGTAAAATAAATAAAAGTAAAATAAATGTTATTGGTTAAATACCTACAAGTAAAAAATGTCCTGTTTTAAAAAACAGAAATGTATAAAGCATCCAAGTCTAGTTTTGGGCACATGTGTTCAGAGAGGATGGTGTGCATTTGTCAAGATCAGGGAAGAGAATTTTTTCAGCAGATATTTTGCAATATTTGACAAATACTAGGCAGGATTTTTGTCAGGTCAAAAATTTTAACAGTTCACAGTTAGCAACATTTGATGCATCTCTGATGGTTGTTAATGCTAGGTGTATTAACAATAAAGTTTTTTTTATTAGAAAATTTGAAATGTTTCCACAGAAGTGATGTTGTTATTGTTTGTGAAACATGGTTAAAGAACAATAACTAGAAACCAGTCCTGTCTGGGTATAAATGGTTTTACTGTAACAGACCTTCTAACAAAAAAATCAGGTAGAGGTGTTATGATAGGGATTAAAGATAGTTATGAGACCTGTGATTACTATATTTTCAATGATAATATCACCACTACAGACTGTGTGACTGTGACAATAAAGACAACGCTCACTGGAGTATATAGACCACAAAGTCAAGTACAGATTGTGTCTTTCGACTTTTTCCGGTTTGGGGTCGCCACAGCGGAACTCCGGTCCGCTAATGATTGGCAGTTGATTTTTACATACCGGCTTGCCAGGCCTGACGCACAGCCTTCAACGAAGGTACGCCCATTCACGCATGTCTTCACGCAGAAGATGCTATAGCTGAGAATCAAACTGGACAGCGTCTTACTGTGAGGCGACAACGCTACTGCAGCACCACCACCGCGGGTCCAAAGTCAAGTACAGATGACCTAGATGAATTCATACATTTCTTGCATGAAACGCAGAAGGGAAGATTAATATCAGCTAGCGACTTAAATTTACCCGAAACAGACTGAAATAGTATTGATTCAACAACATTAGTGAGGAAATTATTTATAACGTATATTCAGGAACAACAGTTGCTTCAGATTGTAAGAAAACTACCAGGGGATGGAACATACTAGACATTGTTGGTGTTCTTAAAGAAATTACTGCTACTTCAAGTCAAGTTTTACCACTGGTGATGTGCAGTGATCATGGGATTATAAAGGTTAATTTGGTATTAGATAATTATGCCAAACAGAAATCTAAACAAATGCACAGAATGTTAATTACAGATTATATGGAAGCAAAACAGTCACTGAGTAGAAATAGCTGGAGTGAGGTGTTCAGTGGAAAATCTGCAGATTGAATGTGGAAAGTTTTGAAAGAGAAATTGTTTGAGTGCAAAAAAATAAATAAATAAGAAATGGAAGAGGTCAAACTACAACTTTGAAAACTGAAATAAACAAGATAGACAAACATATTAAGCAGACAAAATCAAGAAAATGTATATAAAGATATTGAGCATAATAGGAACCATTTTTTATAGATACATAAGATGTGGAAGGAGTAAACGCTCACAAATTGATAAACTGTGTGCAGATTCTAAAATTTATTCTCAGACACAACAGATTATATATTTACAAAATTTTATGCAAAACTGTTTGGTTCGACAAAAGGGGTGGTAAGTTGTCCTAGTGACATCCAGGTAACCCTAGATACTGGAATCAAATTAGAGTTTATTGAAAAAGAATTGTGCAAACTGGATATAAACAAAGCACAGGGAGGGGATGGAATTGGTAACAATGACCCGAGAACACCTCAGCAAGAACTTGCAGTACCATTATATGTACTATTCACTAGGTCATATAAATATGGGAACATTCCTCTGGATTGGAGACATGCACTTATTAAACATGTGTTTAAGGGAAAGGGGACTAGGACAAACCCAGAGTTATATAAACCCTTAAGTCTACTTTCATGTTGCTGAAAAATAATGGAGGAGGTAATACTGGATAAGTTATTGCCAGAACTGGATAGGTTGGGACTTGAAAACATATATCAGCATGTATATATTGAAAATATATTTATTACCACCTGTAACATGATGTTCTATAACAATATAATAGCAGCTATGAATGAAAAATTGTGCTGTGATATAATTTATATATATTTCACTTCAGCATTTGACAGGGTCATACACACAACACTGATCAATAAATTAGTACAACTTGGTATTGATGTACTCTTGATAAGATGGATAGCTGCATGGCTTACAAATAGGACATGGAAAGTATCATACAGCAACTGGACAGGTGAAATCCTTGGTTACAGTCAGGGTGTCCCATAGGGCTCTGTCCTAGGCCCTTACTTGTTTAGATTGTACCTGTCAGACCTAACTTTTTTCATCTGAGGTGTTTTATAGTCTATATGCAGATGACGTGAAATTAGGTAAACTGATTACATCTGTTACAGACAAGGCATTTCTGCAAAATAACGTAACTAAATTGACCATTGGGCACAGGAGAATAATATGTTGATAAATACTGTACATCAAAAACTAGCCATATGAGATTTGGGCGACATAAATTGAAGGGTTTACAGCACACAGTGATTGAAACTGTAGACTCATTTAAGGACCTATGCATATGGGTAGATTCAGCTTTTAATAAATGTTAAATAAATAAATAAATAAATACATAAATACATAAATAAAGTTTTTCTAATCATATCAGCCAGTTGGTTAATGATAGTTATTGAACTATAGGGCTTGTACAGTGTCTCTTACAGATATCTAAGAGGAGATCTTATTCAGGTAAATAGGGCATTTAGAGACAACTATCTCTGGGAATGTTTGGGGTTATCAAAAGGTACTAGACAATCTTCAGACAACCTATGTAGAAGATTCTATAGGAATAAGAAGTGTAATAATTGGTTCTCACACAGAGCAGCTGATGCTTGGAACAGACTACCAAATTACATTAAAGTAAGCGCTAGTTTAGATATTTTTAAGAACAGCCTGGACAATTATTATGGGAACAAGTGTTTTGGTATATTGGTAAGCTAGAATAGCATTAATGCCCGTGCTTGAAATATTTGTGTGTATGTTTGTATGTATTCAGCTTTTAATCTAGCTCAATATATAAGACTATTTCACAAAGGCAAATACATGTCTAAGAAGTATGCTGGGAATTTTAATATAAACAGCTTCCTTCTCAATGATTGGATTACATGTGAGAAAAAGGCTCACCAAGAAAAAAGTGATCATTATTGGCAGTTTAATGTTACTGGGAATTTGTTCCCATTCTTCCTATTGGAATATTACCTTTATTTGTTGTTCAGTCTAAATCCATTAGCTTAGTTTGTATTTTGATAGGTATCTTTGATTGAGAAGAAGTACTGGACTACAACAATGTCAAACATGAAACTGGGTAACATTTTTAAATTTTCTGAAGAATATAATATTCAAAGACAGCTCTTTACTTTTCAACTGTCAACTATTGTCAAGGATCTTAATCGAGTTTTCAAAAACAAAACTAGAGTTAATCCTTGGCAAAAAAATGGATCTATTTAAAAAAAATAAAGAGAGTAGTAATTATCTAGAATGTTCACTACGGTTTGAATCTGTTAATGCTGAAGGCTAAAAGCTAGATGAAAAAATTGAAATATATTTTAATACCTACGAAGGACATAATCAGTATTTGGGACAAAACTTTAGTATTAGGAAGTGGCCTAAACCTTACGACCAACAGATGCTGATAATACAGAGATAGCACCTCACTGAAACAAGCCTGTTTAATGACATGAAGGAAGAAAGATTCCTCCTAGAAATGTGGCAGAATATAATCCAATGGCACACACATGCTTTGGTTATGTCTGTGGATAGAGATAAGATGGAAGCAAGTAGGTAAGTTATTGAAAGTTATAGCTGGCATTCTTTCTTCTTTCTCCTGAAGTATTCAGTTTAGAGGAGCAGAAACAGCTGGTTGAATAATAAGCATTTGCCAGTTAGAATGGATCTACTGAGCATTATAAAGAATATTTTGTTCAATTCATAGGTTCATAGGCACTTAATTCAATATTGATCTGAGAGGCTTTTAAACGTCTAACCTTGCATTCCCATGGTATTTAGCCATGTTATTTTGCAATGCAAATTTCCAAAGATGGACAGAGCAAGTATAGGTTGAAGTAATTACATTTCTCCTATCCTTAATGGCCAGTTGGGTTAAACTGTAGGTAAATTTTTGGATACATATCTATTTATCCATGAGAAGTAAGAGAAGTACTGACAATATAATCCGCAGTGCAGACCCACAAGATGTAACTAAATAAAAAAAACAAGAGGAAAAAAACTAAAACATTACCACTGAATGAACAATTAATCTCAATGCCATTTTAATATGTTTATCACTTTCATTTGTAAAAGAACATCATCAGAACAATGACACATCTTTCCATAAAAAAAAAAAAACAAAAAAACAAAATGATGCATACTTTTCTTGAAAGTGTCACATGATGGAAAATTCCAGTCATGAATTACTTCATGTCAATAATAATCAATTAATACATAAACTTACTAAAATTGTACTAACTTCATCCACTACTAATCTGTATTAGTATAAATACAACTAAATTAAAAATATCTAAAATTTGCTATATCATAAACTGTTAAAAACTGAACATTAGTCACCTATACTAGTAATTTAATGTGTTAATATGTAAAACACTCTGATTTAAATGATTTTCTAACATTGATTGCGAAGTCATGTAATTACAGTTTAGCTGCCTTCGTTTTGAAGGACATGCTAGGATTTAGCCTAATCTGCCATAACAATTCCTTTACTCAACTTCTGCTTCCCAGTCACTGCCTCTATACGAACTTTCAAGTACAAAAAGTAGAATTTATTACATGTCTCAATACACTGAGAGTATTTCACTAAAACACTGTTAGGTACTCCTCCATTTATATCATCAATGTGTTCTAATATTCTTTTATTGAAAGTTGTCTTCAGTTTACCTTAATAAAAATATTGCATAATAAACAGGTAGGTAAACCGACTACTAAACAGACTACCCATTTTGTTTTACTATTAACTCCCCTACAATGAATAATATTTTTATACCCAAATATAGTGACAGCTCTAGTATTATTAATAGCTTTACAACTTTTGTTCTTTTTCTGATGTCATCTTTCTAATATGTGTTTCAAATTAAAATTCCTTCCAAAAGTAAAATTAGGGTAGCTCCCCTAACTTATACAGAAGATCTTCTCTAAAGGAAATATTCCAATTTGTTGTTATTATATATTTCAGAGCATAAGATTATCTATTGTATTAAACATTCATATATTTTAACTTACTATCAATTAACATCCGACTTGACTTTGTAAAACATTGTTTGGTATCTTTAAAATCAGGATAAATAATATTTTCTATTATCTAAAGCTTAATTTTTAATCTGATCCAATAACCAAACATGGAATTTTCCCTCTATAAACATCCTAATTGATAAATTTAGTTCTTGTAATAATATATTGTCTTCTGACACTAATCTGGAAATATGTACCATGTGACGTCACGAAACTGTGTTTCAGAAACATTGAATGGCAACTACTATAATACAGGAAAATATTTCTGCATGTAGGTTTCCTAAAGGGTTCCTATCAGAAGACCAAAGATGCATTTTGTGGAATGCGTCTTGGTCGAACTTCAAATGTCGAAAACGCAAAATGACGAAGTGGCATATAAGCAAATTCTTTCCCTGGGAAAGAAGTTGCTTGGCTGATTCTGTCACTTTGCCATTTTCGCAACTGTGGTGCGATCTCAGAGTTGGTATATTTAAGTAGGGGGATGTGGGGAGCCAAGCCCCCCACTTTATGTATTTTTTTTTTTTTTTTTTTGGGAACAGCAAATTTTTTTCCCTGGGTAAAAAATCGCTGTTCTGGCAGTTCAATGTGTTGTGAATTTGAACTTTTGAGTTCGATATAACAACGTTTGATCATTTGATCGTTTGTTGTTATAATAGAGACCCTTCTTAAATATTCTATATCCAAAACACCCTTTCATATTATCTTTATAAAACATTTCATCTAAGTAATTCACAACAGATCTTAAAAAAATCAGTGTCTTTTTCTAAAAATTGCTGAAATTCTTTTAGTCTATTTATTCTTGCTTTCCATATGATAAATATATCATGCAAAAAAGCATACATGCAATTGTATATGTTGTTTGAATGTAGAATTAAATAATGTTTTAAAATCTTACCACCAAAGTACCATGTTTGCAAATGACAGTGCTGCAGATGCTCCCATTGCTACCCCTGTTAGTTGTTTAAAATGCTCACCCTGAAAAGACAAAAAAAGTATTTTTAATGCCATTGTCATAAAGTACATTACCAATGTAATGTAATGTCCTTGTTATTCACATTCATTCTGATCACCAAAGTTTCATAAAACCAATTTAAGAGAATTTTGTGAGGATTAACAGTATACAGATCCTTAACATGCATACTAACAAACGTACTGGTTACAATGAATTTGACTGTAGCCAACAAACTGAAGATATAATTAGAATCGTTTAAAACATACATTTTTATCATTAAAAAATATTTGAGTATTTTATCCACATAAATAGCAAATGGTTCTATTTAGAACAATTAGCTGCTACAGACAGCTCAACAATACTTTTCTGCTACTTCTGTATACCAAAAATGGCTGGTATATTATGTTTCTTAACTTAAAAATTCTCAAATAAGTCTTTGTCCCAGTCCCTTTCAAAAATCCATCACACCGAATTACATTTGATTACCTTTATTAAACTTCCATAAATATAACGTTATTGACCAATATTATTTATTAATCCCAGCATAAGCATCCGTATACTGTTATTAAGCACAGCATAAACATCCGTATAACAGTTAGCTAGGGCAGCATTACCTCACTCACCCTGACCAAATAAGCAGCATCCTTACCTCAGCTCACTTATTTTACTTATCAAGCAGCATCCCATTGCTCACTTTCATTTCCCAATTATTGAATTAAACATCTAACCAAATAAGCAATGTCCTTAACTCCACTCACTTATTTTACTTATTAAGCAGCATCCAACTGCTTACTTTCCTTTCCAAACTCATTGAAATGAATATCCAATACTAGAGGGGAACAGAAGAATGACAAGCCTGCCCTTCTTCTCCCCACACCAGCCTGAACTGGCTGTTCCCCACTTCTTCCTACCAAACTTCCAACAAAACCTTCAAATTAACCAAAACCCCTTCCTGTCTGTCACCTGCACACCTGAATACATACCCATACCCTAAGTGTATGAAAACCAACACCCTACCTATAGAACATACCCTAACCACAAAACATAACCCCTTCACACCCAATTAACTAAGTCAGATTTCCCAATGCAGTGATGGATTGACCCCTGTCACCTCTGATCATATCACCATCAGGCATCCCCATCCAAAATCCACTGTACCTCTCAGATCGAGAGGAAATAAGTCAAAATTAGCAAAGCCAAGGCAGTATTCTTCTCCAGACAAACCACCATGCAATCAATGAAATCTAACACATAATGAAGCTGAACACCCACTTGATCCCTGTCATTAGCCACAAGTCTACGAAAGCCTCCAAAAGCTTTACTGTTTGCATTTCTTACTTCCGTCAAATATTGAACCCCAACCACATCTATTAATTCAAATTATCAACATATTCCTCTCATTCAAAACCTTTCATTTAATTAAAAGAGGAAGACCCCCTCCTCCATTGGCCCAGAGCTTGCTTACCTAACTAGTGACTCAGCCAAATTTCAAAAACCAACCCAGCCTCAGCTGCTGCAATTGCAACCCACCTGTGAACTGCTCCAAACTCCCCATAACGTAACCTAAACACCTGATTCACCATGCCTGTAATGTACCTCAGCCACACCTATCCCCACACAAATCCCAAACTGTACAAACTCTGACTTGCCTAAAGAGTACCTAAAATTGTATCATTACCTGTGACCTCACTGCTGTGCTGTCTTCTTAATACTTGATCCTTTCCCCTAGGCAATACCTGCATCTGTTTGTCCAGGTGCCCAATAGTCCTATGCACTGTCAGTGAGTACAGTAAGGGCCTTTGTATTTTCAATTGAAAGGTGCTATTTTAATGGTATGTGTCAGGTAGTGGTGCTCAGATGTCCGAAGCTGCAGTGCTTCAGTGCCTTATATATTTTGGGCTGTCTCTAGTCTATTTAATGTTTTGGTAGAGCTCTGGGGCAATTGGAGGATTGCAAAAAATACTGTGTCCCATTAGATCAGTCCACTTTAGTGGCATCACCGGACATGGAATTCCCACATACCCCCAGTCAAATAAAATATTTATGAACAGCCCAACCAAAAACTCTCTCAGACTTAGGTTACAGATCATTCAATTTATTTATTGACTTTCATTAACCGGGGAATTCAAACTCCAATGATTGCCAGCAATTTCCAGAAACACAAAACTTTATGTAGAACAAACCATACCTCTCAATGCTTCTGTGCAAGAAATCCAGAGAAAAGCTGAAATAATTGTGAAACAAAAGCCCACACTAGGGGCACCTCTTAAATATTGGTTTTATAGTTTAGAAAACTGGTAGACAAATTAGTGCTGAAACACATATTCCCCCTCCATTTAATGATGGATATGAAGACTGAAAGTCAACTGTATGAGGTGATTTCAGAATTGCAATCCTCCAATCCTCCCAGAGCTCTACCAAAACATTAATTAGACTGGAGACAGCCCAGAATATATAAGGCATTGAGGCTCTGCAGCTTCGGACATCTAAGCATCACTACCTGACACATAGCATTAAAATAGCACCCTTCAATTGAAAGGCATGCCAAAATTACTGGCCCCCCAAGAAAGCTATACACTCCAAAGTATGGTCCTATCATTTCAGCCCACCTTACCCCCATAATGGCTAACACATTGCACATGTGCAGTGCACAATCAATACTCCTAGGCACCTTAAAGCATGCAAAAAGGCAGCTTCAGCATTCGCTCCACTGTGCAGAATCACTCTGCTCACACTGCAATAGACTCAGGGGCCAATTTCCAATATGGATTCCCTGTCCAATTCTCTTTTCCTGAAGAACAACCACAAAGACCAACAAACACCCAAAATGCCATTCAAGGCCCCACCCATGCAATGAGAGACACTTGGACCACCCTAGGTCTCAACAAAAGCCAAAAAAATAGGGACAGATCCAAAACATTGCTCCCATTAACCCAAGAAGTTGGAAGAATAGCAAGAGCCATGCCAACCTGCATCACCGAAGGACCCAAAGTCTGAAACCGAAATGAACATCACCAAGAGAAATAGCAGGAGTTGCTCTGACATGCATCTCTGAAGGACATTAAGTCCAAAACTGAACTGACCATAACTGTGAGAAACAAAACAAATCCATGAGGCAAAAAATGTGCAAGGACTACAGATATCTCTGTGTGGAATCAAAGTCAAACAAAATACGGTCATTCATTAGACAAAATCCTCCAAAAGCTAACCAAATACCCACAAAAGTATACCACACCTCACAGCAGCATCGCTCCTTTTTCCCATTTTTACAGCTCACCATCCAAACCTTTCACATCAAAGCACTCCATACGAACTTCTACCAACATTCCACTGCACCGATTCAAACATCCTGATCTTTCACCATCCCAAACTCACCACCGCAAAACAAAACATCAATAATGTGCTATAACCTTAATTGCTGTTGTCACCATCAAAATGTAGAGACCAAAACACACAACTGCATAACTACCCATTCTTTTCAACCAGCACAAAGACAGACAAGCATACTACATGTATTTTCAAGGGGGAATAAAGGAAATCAACTAGTTCACCAACCTATTTTACTACCAGATGAACAACCATTATCCCACAATCCTTTGCCCACAACTACTAGGTGAAGAGTGTTTTTTTTGTTAGAGGCCCCTTTCCCTATTCTTGCTAGTTGCTTTCCTAGCCTGTTTGTCTTTTCTTTGACTTTGGCTTATATCAAAGCCCTCCCCCTCAGCTGGACATTCTACAAAATCTGTACAGCTGAGAGGCATGCACTCAACCCCCACTGGCAACAGCCGCAATAAAAGAAAGCAACAACTTTACCTGCTGAAAACCATGTCTTTTTCCCCATTTTCTTTTCCAACCTACCAAAGCACCCTACTCAAAACCACATCACCCTTCTCTACCTAGCATATGTTTCCGCGGGGAATGAAGAGCTCCCCTGAGTAGAAAAACAATGTTTTAATATATAATTACTGCACACCTCTTCCATGTATACTACGTTCATTGAAGGCCTACCTGTCCACCAAATTATCTATAGGTCATCTTGGAAGTAACCTTACAATATAGCAAGTTCACTCCAAAAAGTGATTCCTTACCCAGTTACACTTAAATAAAACCCATTAAGCCCCTTCCTACCTTCACCTCATTTTCTCCCAGTCATCCTACTTTCTCATTTATTCCTTTCATTCTCCACCCCACTAGCCTTCTTTCCTTACCCTCTTAATTTCTACTACTATTTCTACCTAACCCCCACCTGCAGATGTGCCTGGACAAATTAGTTTGTTACCAAACCTCATTTATATATTACCATCTCAAATGGGCAGCTCAGTGGTGTAGTGGTTAACATTGCTGCCTCACAGCAAGAGGTTCTCCAGTTCAATTCTCTGCTTGGGGTGCCTTCTGTGCAGAGTCTGCACATCCTCCCTGCATTTGTGTGGGTTTCCTGCAGGTGCCCTTGTTTCCTCCCACATTCCAAAGACATGCATTTGGAGCATTTTTCCCCGGGCCTCCGCTGAAAACAGGCTCTATCCTAGTCAGACTTTCCCAGTCAACAAATTATAATAAATAAATATAAGAGATCATTTAAAATGCAGTATAAGTTGGCATGTGTTATATTAATCTCATTTTTGATACTGACTGATATACTTTTTCATTCATTAACAGGGAGAGAAGTTTATTACAAGAATCAGTACATCCCATTAAAACTATGTTGCCTATCTGGCTTCTTAATCCTAACTCTTTTACTTGAAACCAGGGAGTGTAAAAAGTGTATTTTCTTCAGCAGTTAAATTATAATGGACATTTTTCTATTGTTGTCAAGATATCCAAATTCTGACCAGTCCAGAGGTATAGATGGATAAAGCCCTTACTATGGCCCAACCAACTAGGTTCAATTAGTGGCATGACCAACTGATGGAGTGGCAAAGAATCGATAGGAATACCCATCCAAGGTGGGAGGGCACTCGATATTTGATACACTCCATAAGGGGAGGCATGGTCCAAAGAGAGAAGGGTGGTGAAAGGGAGTGGATAGAGCATAAAAAAAATCTCCTTGGATGGAAACCCAGATGAGCTGAGCCTCTATGACATCCTCATGTTCCATGACTAGCCCAGAAAGAGTGGAGTAATTCTGCAGGGGGGTCAAGAGTAGCTGTTAGACCTGGCATGGACATTTGGTGCTGGGCAGAGTTTATTTCACATACGTGCAATAGAGAATCATAACAGCTACTTTATTTAAATAAATGTATGTTTTTTACATTATCCTAATACTTTAAGCTAAAATTTGTATGTGTATAGCTTTAAATCCATAAATAGTTGTGTGATATCAGTTTTTTTAGCTGGGATGATATTCAGTCCCCTTTGAAATAATTTAAAATATGTATCTTTGATAATTAAATCTATAATTATAAATAGAAAAAACCCACATTTTAGCTACCTTAATATTTTTATTACACCAGTTGACCACTTTGTCCTTCATACATATAAATAAAATATTCATTCTGTGAGAACTGAATCTTACTCATACATAGTCCGAGTAAACAGTTCACAATCAAAAAGTGAAAATATGGATAGAAACAGACATGTCTTTTAATCCCTCGTTGAGAGTTACCATTTTGTCTGCCTTGACCTCTGTTCCTTTCTATCTTCCTAGGTGATGATATGTAGATGTCCACATGACCAAACTGATTGTATTGATTGGCTAGTCTCTCTGACCACCTGAAAGGCAGAAACCTCAAGACATCATTATATCCAACTCTTTTGAGTCACTCTAATGCAAGTCCTGTTGATTGCCAGTCTCCTTTCTGACATCTGTATTTCATTATTTGCATAACCATTAATATTTTTATAAACTGGTAGGATAGGATACACTTTTTATTCTCATAATTAAACTTATTTATATTGATTTTCTCTTTATTTTTTCTTTCTTTTGACTAATTTTACTTGACTATCCATTTAACTGAATATGCTTTTCTACTGTTTCTTTACATGAGAAAATGTGAAATCCTTAGTAATCACATCAGATAAGACTTCATAGATTAATACTAGGCTAACTGCCCATGGGAGCTCTTTTAAGCCTAGCCAATTACCCCATGTATGAATCAAACCCTGCACCTTGTATCTGTAAGGTAAAGACCTTACTCATTATACCAACCTCCCAACTTTCCTTCTGTAATTGGAAAAGCCTCAATTTTCTTCTGTAATTGGGGCCATCTGTCTTTCAATGTCCCTATCCATAACGTCCATAATTTTGGAACCAGTTGAATCAAACAGTTCAATTAACTCTTACGATGGAATTTAGCATAGTTCCATTCTGAAACTTCCAAATTCTGAAATCCTTCAGAGCAGCTATGTTTAGAAATGCAGTACATATCTATCTATCTATCTGTCTGTCTATCTATCTATCTATCTATCTATCTAAACACCTTTATTGAATTATCACTTAAGACATTGATAGACAAACATACATTTATATAAAAATAAACCATGTTAACGTTCACAGTCTCAAACAGTATAGATCACAAACATGCTTTTATAGAATTATCATCAAGACAACATTACATACATTGATCAATTCCTGCCTTTCCTTAAACCTCACTTTTCCACCAAAACATTATTCTGCATGTATTGTTCCTGCAATTTCTATTTTTTCCTATGTAGTTTGCTCCCATCCTTTTCTAAAGATCCCATTTCCAGTTCTTTTATCTCTGTAACAATATTCACTATGTCAGATACAGCTGGCTTTGACTTTGATTTCTATTTTCTAGTAATTACTCTTTGTCAGCTATCAGAATTAAACTTGACAAGGCCTTACTATGTCTAGGCAATTCAGATCCTGTGTCATAGCTGAAAAAAATGATTTCCTTAGTTACACACTTTTGCTCACCCAATATTTATGGCAAAGTACTCTGTAGGGAATTTGTACAGTCTGTCAACTCATTACACTGACAAAACATGTGTTCCTAGTTATTTTTTTCTTCTGCATCACACCTCCAACATTTGCCATCTACTGAAGAGAAACTTCTCTGGAGTCTGCTTGGCACTATAAAAATACCTGTGCAAACACTTCCAAGCAAAAATCCTAAATCTTTTAGACTTTGTTGCATATTTGGTGACCATACATGTCTCCTTACCTTATAGATTGATTTTTCTCTCTAGCCTTTCACGGTTTGGGTCCTTTTTCCCCACTCCTTTTTTCCCCCGTTCAGGTCCTACCTTACCATACCCCTCCTAATCCCCTCCCCCTAGCTGACTTCTGCCATAGAAGTTATTTTTAGTTGGAGGCTGTTTGGTGTCATTTTTAAATCCTGTAGTCCCTACTTAGTGAATACACAATCTCCCCAAGCCGTCCTGTGGTCTGGCTGCCCGTCTCGCCTACTGCTAAGAGTTTAACATAGTGATATTCATGTGTAAAATGTGTATAGAACCTTTGTTCTCTTGAATTGCATATGCTGCTAGCTTATTCTGTGCCCTTGTCTGTTAAACTGTGATTTAATATCGCTTTCGCGAGGAGACCAAACTCTCCCCATGCTTTAGCATGTACTAGTTAGTATACGTAATGCTTATTAACGGTCTATGCTTTTTGACCTCACAGCACTGATATGCCTGTTATAATCACTGAATTGACACAGCCTGCTTAATTCATTATGACCTTACAGTACTGGCTCATGATACCAAACCTGAATTGTTTAAAGTGTTTACGTGTTCTATATTTTTAGCATTTAGCATTGCTTTGTGCATGTAATAATTTACTGTGCATGTTTTTAAGACACTTCCAGTTGCATTTACTGATGCTGCTATTGTGTTTAAGTTTCTGGGACCTCTGCTGCTGTTGTACTACAATCAGTATTTCTGTTCTTGCTACTTCTCCTTCCTTTGCACTATGGCCTTTATTTGTACTGTTCTTGTGCGACTAATGGTGTGGGTACCTCCTTCAACTCTTCTTGCCTGCCCTATATTTTAGATGGGTGTTCGCTCTTCTCTAGATTCCAGGGGAACCTGTCCTTTACACTCGTTCTTGTCCTTTCATTGTTGTATGTCTCACTAATATCCCCCCTCACTGCCTTCTGTTGTTGCCTAACTCTTATCTTCAGTCCTAGTGTCAAGCTTACTATTTTCTTCTATTTTTTTCTCCTTTCTGTGCTTCTCACCTGCCTTACTCAGAAGTGTCCAGTCTCTTTATTTTACAGCCACTCTACCCCCGGGTACTCCCTCTGTGCTGTGGTAAAGTCACGGAGCCTCATAACCTCATCCAACTGAAAAGAGGCTCTCCTCCTATAAGTGTATGAAGACTCTGTTCAGCTAAATGCGCCCTACAGTGCGTTTATCCCTCACACAAGTGTATGTTCAGTGTATGTTGCCTTGTTACCTAAGTACATACATGTGTGTTTTTTCTTTCTGCTTAATTACCCTGCGAGTAGACTTCTTGCCTCCAGTGTGCTAGCAGCCGACCGCAGCCCACCTCTCTCCCTCTCCCCAACAGATAATACTTTATTCTACCCAGGCTACAGCAGGTTACCACTTTGCAGGATCCCCGCTGGTAGCTATTTCTTACTGTCACCAATAGGTGGCACCACATACCCAGGAATAAGCCTGTATTCACATTATTTCTCTCTCTGAGATATTCCATCTGAAATAGCCCCTTCTCACTTTTTCCTGATCCCCAACTGTTTCTTCCCCACTTTTTCTACTACCCTTGATGCCTTAGCATTTTATGCTATAAGGCTTGCTTGTTCTGTTCTACCTTACACCTCAGCTGCTGTCTCCTTAACTTATAGATTGATTTTTGTCTCTAGCCTTTCACTGTTTGGGTCTACCCGCTCCGTTTGCCCTGCGGGCTAACTCCACTCCCCTACCCTACCCCTAAATCCCATACACCCCCACTGCACCTAAACGTATACCTCTACAAACCACATCTCTTCCTTTGACACCCAATCCCCAACCTCTTCTCATTACCCCATTATATACCAATCATGCTAACACTCACTTCCCCTCAGTAACTTACTCATACATTCAATATATCCCACCTCCTACCTTCTCTCAACCCAAACCCTTTTCCTTTACATTTAATTCATTCTCACTCCTCACCATTTCTGCTGAATCTTTATCTGTCACCTTACATTGGCCATTATTCCTATGCCTACACACAAAAGACTATTACTCCTTTTCATTATTCTTCCTTTTCTATCTATATCCACTATACTAACCGCCTATGAACATCTCTGTATCTCTGAACTTCACCACCCCTCCCAGCATACTTTACTAGTAACTCAAGCATCCTCTTTTAACCATATAAACATAACATCGACACCCTCCTACCTACTTCCTAAGTATCACAGACTAGCCCATATTACTTACCTACAATCCAGAAAATCTCCTTACATCTTCTCCAAAACTTTAAAAATCACAATCACACCTCAACTACACCCCCTATTAGATGGTGACATTCACCCCAATCCTGGCCCCAACAACATAGATACCACTAACCCACAAACCTTCCTTACCTCCAACTCTTACACCCAAATAAAACCTTCTAACTCTCTCCTAATAGCACATCTCAACATTCATAGCATCAATAATAAAATCACCCACCTTCATGCACTCCTAGATGTGCATTCCTTTGACATCCTATGCCTTACTGAAACATGGCTAAAACCTACAACCCAAGATAAGGAAATTACCCCGCCTGGATACAATATTCTGAGAATAGATCGCAAAACCAAAAAGGTGGGGGTGAAGCCATCCTTTACAAGTCTGGGCTACAAGTCACTACTCTTGATATACAGCTTCCTACTTGTAGCAATGCAGAAATCCTTACAGCAAAGCTTCAAATCAATACCTTTAAATACATTTATTTAATATGCTCCTATCGTACCCCTGCAAATAACATCAATACCCTTAAAAATATCCTTAGCTGGCTCTCCACTACCTACCCCAAGAAACTATAGTACTGGGTGATTTTAATACTGACTGGAATACCTGTAGTTCACATAACCCAACAACCCATATATACCTATATGGCTTTTCCCAACTAATTACCTACCCCACTAGAATCCATAAACCTAATACCAAGAAAAGCACCTTAGACTGGATCCTTGTTAACAACCATCCCTCCTCATATAAAGCAGGCATCCTTCCTGATGACATTAGTGACCACTCACTAACCTTTGTACATAGACAAAAGATCACCATTCCTAACTCTAGCTTGTTTAGAACTACTCGAGTTAATAAAAATTTTAATCTTGAAAATTTCCAAACCGAACTTAAAGCATGTGACTGGTCTCCTCTAAAATACTTACAACTTGAGGAAGCAATGTTATACTTCAACACCATATTCTATAAATCCTAGACTACCATTCCCCTATTCGCTCCATCAGAAACTGCACAAAAAACGCTCCGTGGCTTACAAATGAAACTAGACAAAAAATCACATTAAGAAATAAGATTTGGGCCAAATGGAGAACCACTAGAAATCTGGCAGACCACCTAAGATTTAAACAGTTGAGAAATGCTACCAAAACATCTGTGCTTCATGACAAAAAAAACTTTTACTTTCAACTCCAACAGACCCACCAGTACAAACCACAAAAGTTCTGGTCTGGTATAAACAGGCTCTTGCTCCCAGGTCACACCTAAACACCAATCCCATCAGGTTCCACCTATGACAGTCCTAAGCTTATTGCTGACGCCTTCAATATCTTCTTTACTGATACCATCCTCCAAAAACTTAAACCATGCACTCCTTCAACAGACCTCCTTCCAGCTGAATATCTGCAGAAATCAGCAAATGTCATAGCCTATCCTATTTCCATACTCATAAACAGAACTATTACCGAAGGAACAATCCCTTCAATTTGGAAAATCTCCCATATCATTCCCCTTCATAAGGGTAGTGACTCTACTGAACTCTCAAACTTTTGCCCAATAGCCCTACTCTCTCCACTAGCAAAAATAATGGAAAAATGCATCTACCAACAGCTACTCAACCACCTTCTCCACAACAACTTACTTGCCAGCTGTCAGCATGGCTTTAGGTCATTCCACAACACAACTATTCCCCTTCTATCCTTTTCTGACTGCATCAACAAAAATTGTAATAACAACACCCTATCTTCTGCACTCTTTATTGACCTCTCAAAAGCCTTCGATATGGTTAACCATCAGCTTCCTTTGGATATTCTTAAATCCCTCTCACTTGATACACAGGTACTACCTAGAAAACAGACAACAAGTTGTTCTCTGGGGCAATGAACTTTCCACACACCTTCCTGTTACCTTGGTGTTCCTCAGTGTTCTATTTTGGGCCCTCTCCTATTCTTTATTTTTATTAACGATCTACATCTAAACATTCCTCAGGCAACCTGCATGCAATATGCAGATGATTTAACATTAATTTGCTCTGCTACTTCCTTACCAGAACTCCAATCCCTTACCCAAAATGTATTCCATAAAGTGGAAAGCTGGTTCCTACAGCGCTGCCTTCTCCTGAACGCCAAAAAAAATTAAATTATTCTCTTCAATCCTACAGTAAAGTCCTCACAAGTTAACCTCACAGTGACATCTGTTATACTGTTATAACTCCTGAACCTACCACAAAACTCTTACATGTAACAATAGACCATAACCTTACCTTCGACTGACACATCAATACCACCATAAAATCAGTTAACAGAAAGCTAGACAACCTTTACAGAATTAATCCCTACCTTACCCCTACAGCTAGAACTACTATTGCCCACACCCATCTCATCTCTACCCTCTTCTACGCCTCTCCCATTTATACTAATCTCTCTAAAAGCAACCTCAACAAACTGGCAGCCACTTATAACACAGCCAGATTTGCCACCAACTCCTCATATAGAACCCACCATTGTCATAATCTAAAACTACTAGGATGGCTAGAACTCCAAAATCAACTAATATTTCAACAACTTATTATCACACAAAAATCCTTTACCATCCTAGTAATACTCCAATACTAACTAGTATTATCACCCCCTACAAAAATCTCACAACCCTTCGCTCAGCTAATAGATTACTAGTAACTAGACATACATCCAAAACAAGGCTGGGGACACACTGTTCTCTAACACTGTAGGGAAAACTTGGAACCTATTTCCCACTAAACTTTCATCTCTGTCCTCTACATTACTGTTCAAAAAGCAACTTAAAGAAAATCTTCAAACTCACTGCCTATGCCCTTGCACAAATCCCGACTAGAATCTCCCTCCCTCAAATTTTATGTCTACCATTCTTATAACTGCCTCGTTATATACCTCTTATTAACCTCTGAGAATTTGTATTGTTCAGCCTACTAAAGTTACTACTAATTTTGCCTTTCCTTGAATCTACTGCCGAGCTTAAATGTGCTTAGCAAGCTCTCTGTTGTATAAACTTGTCTATACCTTAGAGATATATGGAACTATAGCTTGTAAATACTTGTAAATTATATTAGTACATCGCTAGTATTTGCTGTTCAGCCTACTAAAGTTACTACTAACATTGCCCTTCCTTGAATCTGCTGCAGAGCCTAAACTTACTTGCAAGCTCTCTACTGTATAAACATGTCTCTACCTTAGAAATACTTGGAACTATAGCTTGTAAATGATTGTAAAGTATATTTAGTTCTACACTGTTATGTAAAATCTTGTTTTTTCTTGTCTAAATAAATACTGTACCTCTTGTTACTTTTACTTATAGTGGAGCTTTTCTCCCCGGGTCTCTACTGAAAATGGGCATGTATCCAGCTAGAATAGCCCGGTCAACAAATGCAAAATAAAAAAATAAATAAATACATACATATGTCTTTCTATTGTTTCCTTGTGAATTGCCTATCCACTCTCTCTTCCTTAACTTTTCTAACCTAATTTGATAGATTCCTAGAGTTATCATGCAATATTTTATATGCTCTCCTAATTATCCCTTTTTAATAGCAGCTTCTGTTCTTGATTCATCTAAAAACTCTACCAGAGCAGTTTTTTTTTACTTAGGATTGCCCTCTCCTTTTCTTTGTTTATATACTCTGACATCAGTCCCTGATAGGAAAGCACTCAGTAACCTGCAGTCCAAATATCTTCTTTGCCTTTTCCCATTCTGTTACCATTTATTCTCTAGTTATTTGCTCCCAGTATCTTGGTTCCTTTGCCAGTTTTCACCAGTAAATTCCAGCCCCCTCTTGTCTATTCTCTTTATCCATAACTGCAGTCTTCCCTATTGGTATAATCTCATTTCTCAGTTCTCATGTTCGCATAGTTCTTAGAATACTTTCTGCTACTTTATGAATATAATATTCTGTATGGCTGTTGTTATTCTCCTTAAGGATCTGCATCCCAGATATGCATATCATTCCCTCTGTCTCGAATCCTTCTTCCTGGTTATCAGAATCTATATGCTTTCCTGAACTCACATTAACTAATGGAGATGAAACCAACTGGAAATGAGTTACAGCACTTTGTACTACTCCCAACTGTGTAATTTGATCAACAAGTTGTGTCAAAACTGCGTCTGATAGCTAGTATTTTCTGTATAAATCCAGCAACCCATTACGGGTAAAATAAACATTACTAGGTAAGGAATCTCACTCAGAATTAAAAGCATGTCTGCTAACTTTTAATTAACAAAAAATATATATATATGCTTGACGACAAAGGCCATGTTATGAGATCCCCACTGCGATATATCACAAATGTGATATTTACAATATTTATAATGTCTCATGTTTGCAATAAGTGCTTTTTTATTCTTCCATATGGTTATGGACTTCCAAATTTGGTAACTGTATGAATAGTTTCTATACAAAGTATAATGTGGGGTATTAATTAAGTTATCTTATCTGTTCAGTGCTCAGTACAGGAAATAAAGCAAAATATAAAAGAACATGTGCAAGTAAGCTGACATTTTATTTTTCTCATAAACACAACAATTTATATGTTCAGATGTATAATTTTAAAATCTAACATACAAATGATTAACTAATTATGGTAACTAGTTATTTCAGCAAATTGAGAACAGGACTAAAATTTAAACAAAAAGATGAAACATGGGTTAACTCCAGCTCACATTCTAAGCAGTTTCACTAAAATGTTGACTGTGGGAATAACTGATTAAATACAACATAATCACTTAAAGGTTGTCTGTAACATCTTTTATTCCACATGTATGTTTCTGGATCACGTTCAGACTAGAACTCTTCTTCAAATTTATTAGAAATGCAATTAGTGTTCCTGTCCTGAGACAAAATAATTTAAAATGTCTTACATTCAGACTTGTAGAAGCACAGAATGTATTTGGCCTACTGCAGCTCTCTTTCAGAATGTTACTAAATGAACAGCCTTACATTTTCATTAATTCTGATACATTTTTGAGGTCTGTAATGGAATAATTTATCAGTTTGGGCCTGTAGCCTTTGAATTTAAGGCATTTGCATTTTGTGACTGTAAACTCTACACTAATACACATTTTTCTTAAGCAATTCATTAGAAAGGCTTTATGGTAAGTTTGTCAGCATAATGCATTATACTATATTCAGGCCATATTAATTAGTCAAGCTAGCAGTTCTTTTTTATCATAAGCTGAATGTTAGCTCATGTAAAATGTAAAACTATAGTGAAGTTACTTCTTTCATATGCTTGGACATTTTAGTCTATTATGAAACAACAAATCTTCACTGACAAACTTTGAACAATTAAGATTTGTTTGTACATAAACCCTGCTTTTTTAATTATGTTTTTTTTTTCTTTTTTTTCTTCCACACCAGGAAGTCAGTTGTGTGTGCCCACTTCAATGCTTATTGGACAGTGCTTCCTTTTATCGTACTGACTCTAAGCCCAGCCAGGTATAAAACAAGCAATTATTTTCTATGACCAATGCCAATTCCAAAGGTTCAACATCATAAAGTATGGTTATAAGGCCTCTAATATCTCAGGTTTAGCTGAACTTTGTCAAACATATGACTGTTTGTTTTTTTGTTTTTTTTGCCCCCGTATCTAACTCGAGTAGCAAACATTAAAAAGGCATGCTTACTTTAGGATGGATGTTATACTGTAGCATTCCATGCATGAACAGCATAGACTAAAGTACTGAACTGCAATGTTTGGTCATGTATATGAAGAGTTTTATTTTGCAACTACACAGATAAGACACTAAAATGTATAAAACATAGTTTCAGCTTCTGAGAGTTATTGCATGACAGACTGCATTGTGACTATTCACTGGAATTATGCAAAACATAAGATTTCTGTTTATGTCATCAACTCGCATTTCAGTAATTCTTAAACAGCTGATCTAATTTAATCAAATGGCCAATGGCTAAAGTTATCCAAAAAATCTTTCTTTCCAGTGCATGCAAATCACAAGTCAGAGAACATACCTTTCAAAATAACATTGTAAGAAAAAAATACAGTCATTGACTGAGAGCAAAATCAGCCCTGCTGGAAAACCACTTTAATGCATGTTTCTTGTCTCTGTAGCAAAGATTTGTTGAAGTACTCAAGACATTTCCTAAAAGCGCACTTTAAATCTTTTCTAAATATCATATGCCTTTGAAAACATTTAGAGATGTTTTTCCTAACATTTCTTTGAAATATGGTGGGAAGGTACAGCAGCAGTCTTTGCTGGACTTTTTTATGAGCAAACAACAAAGACTAAGCTTCCTTGAGTTATTGCCGTCATGTTATGAAGTCAAGGTTCCACAAAGTGGAAAGCGACTTTGGTATTTCTTCAGACAGATCTTGCCATGGGACTATACAGAAGCTAATTAGCAACTAGGGAAGATGATGAGTAGAAAGGATGCCACGTGAAGGACAGAAAAAAGCAGTTCTAGCCTTATGTATAAGGACATTATTAAAAATAAAATAGAAGTATTGATCCAAAGTCTTGCAGGAAATGGTAAAGATAAAACAAGTGGTGAAAGACAAATTAGGTGGTCTGGAATTGTATGATAATGATGACAGAGATAATCAAGAAGAAAATATTTGTGCAAGTCAGGCTACACAAAACAAAACAAAAATATGTTATATAATTGTGCTCTAATGGCAGAGCAAGTGCGAGAGAGAGTAAGAGAGAGAGAGAGAAAGAGTGAGAGAGAGACAGACAGTTAATGGAGATGTAGAATGAAAAATGTGTAAACATTCCTGTATTGTGGATGTGAAGCTGTCACGACACAATGATTGTGGGATCAGGGGAAATATGACAGCACAGAGACTTTGAGGTCAGAGAGGTGGATTGTGTGATAGCCGTTGTAAACAGAAGTACCCCAGAAGTTTATTTATTTATTTTACATTTCTTGACTGGGCTAGTCTAACTGGATATATGTCCATTTTCAGTAGAGGCCCGGGGAGAAAAGCACCAAGCGTTAGCAGTGACAAAGATTACAATATACAGTAATAGTCAAAATAAATTACAGGACATTGTTACATTGAGGTTGAGATCATTTATACAGAGTCCTTAGTAGGTTAAAACTAAGATCAAATACAGAGAGCAATCATTTGAGAGAGAGAGAGAGAGCAATCAAAAAAGAAAAAAAATATTGAATTGTAAAAATTTCTTCTTATTTTTTTTTTTACAGGAATGTGACATAGAACAGTGGAGTAGAGAAGGGTAAAGAGAACAAAAAGGGGAAAGAGATAACAGTCAGGGTTAGAGCAGGGGCAAAGCCAGTGACTTTTAAAATATTCTTTAAGATGCTTTTTAAAGAGATGAGTGGAAGCAAGAGATGAAAGTTCACTAGGAAGCTGGTTCCAGCTTTTTCCTACTGTGTTGGCGAAAAGTGAGTCCCCAGGTTTGTTGTTAGATTTAATAGTGGAGACTATAATCTTGTTAGCTGAGTGTAAAGTTGCAAGATTTTTGTAGGGGGTAATCAGATAAGTAAGGATTGTGGTATTATTAGGGTGATAAAGGATCTTTTGTGTGATAACAAGTTGTTGACAAAGTAGTAGGTTCTGCAGTTCTAACCATCCCAGTTGTTTGAGGTTCTGACAGTGATGAGTTCTAAAAGGGGTGCCAGTGGAAAATCTGGCTATGTTATTATAACTGGTAGAAAGTTTGGTGAGGTTGTTTCTAGATAGATTGGTATATATCGCAGAAGCATAGAACAGGATTGAGATGAGTTGAGTCTGGGCAATAGTGATTCTGGCTGAAGGGGTAAGGAAGGGTTTGATTCTGTAAAGGGTGCCTAGATTTTTGTTGATAGACTTTATTGTAGAATTAATATGGTCATCATAGCTAAAGTTGTTATCAATTGTTTCTTCCAGTAGACAGGTTGTAGTGTCAGGGGACATGTTAGTTCCATTGTTAGACGTTACTGTGAAGTGTAGATGAGGTGACTTATGAGTAGGAGCAAAGAGTTTAGAGTCAAAAAGTAAAAAAAAAGCTGATTACACAGTAAAGGAGAAGATTTTGATAATTATGTTTGTGATATGGGTATACTACTTGCTAATTAATAATCTTAACTCAAATAAAAAACCATCAATAAAAAACTACCTAAAGCATAAAGATAGAAATATTATCCAAAATTTGACACTATAATAAAAACACACACACCTGGTTTTGCTTAACTATATTTTACCAACTATCTTAAAAGACAACTCCCCTCAAAACACAAAGGAATACAAACTGTTTTCTTTGTTATCATTTCATTTCCTGCAATCTACTTTTTATCCCTTAAAATGTATGTATAAAAGAATGTAATAACCACTACTTCTAACTACAAATAGGTTACCAGTGTAGGCTAGAATGCTTATTTTATCTAAACACTGACTGTTAAAACAAAGGTTAAACAAAGCAGTGACCTGAATGCAGTTGGGGCCATATGTTTACTGATATAGTGACTTTCAGCATGTACATCTCACTTTGTTCACCCTTGCTCACCTCAGGCTCAAGACATTCCCTTTCCCTACCCCCAATTCTCACGCACCCACTCCACAATTACATTAATACTTGTATTAGACTCTCCAGCATATACATTGATCTCTCCCATTCTTGTGTGCATAACCAATCCAATTTTAGCCAACATTTCTATTACATCACTTCCTCTAATCCAAATCATACCATATAACATCATTTCTTTTTACCCTATTTTCATTTGTATCCACCTTCCTCAAATTTTCTCCTACTATACAACACCTTGACAAAACTATATTTCCTTACACTACTACTTCTTTACATCATTTTTGAAAATATTCCTCATATATCTAACACTCTATTACTTTTACAGTCACACCTCACATGCTATATAACGCATATTCCTACAATTTAAAAATTTCCTACCCTACCCAAATAATAGACTAACCCTACTCTGAAAAAATTGCATCAACTTAATTAACATGTCCATCCACCTCCTTTATGAATATAAAGCTTTCGGCTTCCACATGTACTCTTTCAAGCTTAAATGCAAACCCTGTGCCAAAATATTACTATGCAGTTTAGTTAACTATCTTTTTAAGGCTATTTTCCTAGGTGACAATGCACACCCAAATCCTTGGAACTAACTCCTTATCTCTTGTGCCCCAACTCACCTCACCAACATCTGCATACACTAAAACCTAAGAATCTATTCCATCAACATCAGAAGTATAGCTAACAAAGTAACCAAATTCTACTCTTAGACCACTCTTTACTCTCCCGATATCATCATCCTCGCTGAAATGTGGCTTAAGCTACACATGAAAAACTCTGAAATTCTTCTCTTGGGTAATAACATTATATGCACTGATAAATTAAATAAAAAAGCTTGTGGTACAGTCATTCTATTTTACAGTCAACTTACTCTCTCCCACTCATTTGTTGTCTCAACTTCATTTCACTCTTCAGAGATGCTAATTTCTAATCTGAAACTAAACAGTTCAAAATACTGTGCATCATTAACGTTTATATCCCCAGGAAAAATATTCCTATCCTAGAAGGCTATTTATACTGGATATCAAACTTTATATTTTATGAAATGACAATCCTTGGTGATGCCAAAAATGACTGCCAACTCCTTTCATTATACTGACCCTCAAATAGCATCAGTCTATATAGATACACATGGCTAATAACCTCAAACTCTTGCCACAACAAAACCTATGAATGGGCTTCATTTTAGACTGGATCCTAGTTTTAAACTCAGAGCAATGTAACTCTATCAGAAACCTCCCACACTGACTTAATGACCACTGTCCCATCTATGTCCAGAGATTAATAATCCATAATTCCAAAGAGCAACTGCTAAGTCATTTGAGACAATACTCCACTTAGTTGTTGTTGACAAACTCATAGAACTCGGCATGAATCCATACACAACTCACTGGATTGACAACTGGCTCACAGATATGACCCAAGAAACTCAGGATTATTGAGATCACCTCCCAAAGGTGGCAGGTCACCAGTGAAGTACCCCAGGACTCCATGCTTCTGTTAGGCTTCTACATCTCAGAGGTAAAGGCTAATGGCAAGGGCCTTTGGCTCATCAAGTTCGTAAACAACTGCAGATTGGGAGCTATCATAAATTCCCTCCTTTATACTAACATCCTTTCACAGACAAATGACTGATTGCAAAGTCACGGTTTAAAACTCAGTGAGGAAGTGCATTACACCACCTTTTGGGAAATTGTCTACCCAGGCAAATTACTCTGTTGATAAAACACAGTTAAGAGCTGACCCAGTAATTAGAGTTTGGGAATATATGTAGACAGTAATTTGCTCTTTGACCAAAATGTAGCCACGGTAGTAAGAAAATCCTGCTATGTTGCACATCTTATAAATAAGGTTATGGCATCCAGGTCCATGAATTTGCATACTCATACCTTATCAGACCCATTGTTGAGCACAATCCCCGTTTCAGAATGTACTTGTTTAGTCATAGCTAACAGTTGTAATGCCCACAGTGGTTCTTCACTAAGAGAATCCAAGGTATAAGCTCACTGTTCTATAAAGATCACCCTAGAGACCTGTCTCCATACTTATTTTCCTACAGGCTGTTGAGAAGCTTTCTCTGTTTGCATATAAATCATCCTTAGAAACAGTCCTGGTGGAGCTTTTGCACATCCACAAAATGTGCAGTAACAGAAACACTAAGATGCAAGGATTTGAACTTTGATTGCAATTTAAATAGAACATGCTGGCAATGCTGGATATGTGAAACACAGAATCCCCATGCTCTGGCATAGGATCCATATCCATGTGAAGCTGAGTCCATCCATAATGCTATTCCAGCACAGCCTTGACCATTGGAATAAATCACAAATTCATTCTTAGGCTGCCCCCCTGTGTCTTATAAACAAAGGCTTACATTAAGCATTCCTTAAATAACATTGGATGGGTAATTATAAATTCATCCCTGGGCTAGCCCCCATGCCCTCCTCCACATATATTTTTAGCAAACTGCTAACAAATATATCTCTCTCCTAAGAAACATGCCCCCAATAAGGATGCACTTATTAAAACAGGATGCAGTTGTGTTGGGTTAGGTGGCTAGGCTTATAAAGGCCATTATGGCTTTTAGCCTAGTGCATACCTATGGACCTATGAAACTAAAGAATGCCATAATCTTGCCAACTTTAAAGTTGATGTTTTAAACAATATTCTTCAATCACTTAAGTTGTCTAGTCTTTACACCTCATCTCTAGATGATGCCATACCACGATTCAATTAATTATTTCTATGTACCTCAAATAACCTTGTACCTATCTGAAGAAAATAACATAAATCTAACTCAACTGTCTGACTTTCCCAAACTAGTCAAAAACAATGCACAAAAGAGACAAATCATGGGGAAACTAGGCATCTATATTACGTAGTCAAAAGATAAAAAGAGCAAATGCTCTTTTATCGTACACTGAAAAGTGAAAAAAAAAATCCAAACACAAAATAAAGTGGGGGGCTTCACCCCCCCCACACCCCCCTACTTAAATATATCAACTCCGAGATTGCACCACAGTGGAGCAAATGGCAAAGTCCCAAAAACAGCCCAGTGATTTTTTTTCCCTGGGAAAAAAATTGCTGTTCCGTGTCTTCACTATTTAGTGTTTTCACCTTTCAATGTTCGATAAAAGAACTATCACTCTTTTTACCTTTGAGCTATGTAGTATAGACCCGAAACTAGCAAAGAACAAAATCTCTAGTCCACCTACAAACTTAGAAACATCTCCATACCTCACAAAAACTCAAGATACTGCTGATAACAATGATTTTTTACATGGATCCACAATTAAACCATACAAACATCCCAAGAAATGTTAGACTTCTATTAATAGGTTCATAGGTTCATAGGTCTGTACTAGGCTAATGGCCCTGCAGACTTTACAAGCCTAGCCCATAGGATTACCCTGGTATCGTGCCACCTGACCTTAGTTCCCAGAGTCTCGGTTGAGTTAAGCCACTGTAGTGATCCCTGGGGTGAATTTTCTATTTCCCATCCACTCATCAAGATCTCTCTTGAAGAGGGCCAGTAAGGTGCTCTGCTTGAAATGTATGTAAAGTCTATTCCATAGCATGGGCAGTCTCTGGTTTATGAACCTGACCCTCCAGCATGTTTTGTTGATTGTGGTAATGAGGTTGAGATCTCTGGAGTATGTGGTGCGGAGGGATTAGGATTTCTTTAGATGTAGCATTTCTAACAGAGCTGGGTCAGACATGGCTTTGTACGTCAAGCAGAGATCGCCTCTAAGTAGGCAATATGAGAAAGAGAATAGTTGGAGTTTTTTAAGTCTGTCCATATAGGACAAATGTTTAAGGCCTGGGATCCTATTTGGGAGGTACTTTTGTGGCCTCTATAGTTGTTACAGGTGTTTACTGAGGTACATGCCAAATGGGGCATTCTACTCAATAATTGACCAAATGAGGGAAGAGTAGAGGATGACAATGACCTCTTTCTTCCTGGATGCAAAACCCTTAGTAATGAGATGTGCCACATAGAAGGACTTTCTGACCACAGTGGCAATGTGGTGGTCAAAAGAGAGGTTGCTAGCCTGTGTTCCCAGATCTCTTATAATGCCTTCTGTGTTCATCAGACTACCATTGATGTGGTAATTCATGGGAACCAAGTTTTTCCCAAAGGGGATGATGGCACATTTTTTGGCATTGAGCTTAAGGCCATGGTTCTGACACCACTCATTGGTGTCAGTGAGGCCTTTCTGTATGATGATGTAGTCGGAACATCCATTGCCACAGTCCTTACCCAGACAACTCTCCCATAACAACTACTAACAAATGAGTTCCCACTTTAGAGACTCTATTGCTGATGTAATGCAAAATTCTACACAAACTCACAATAGCCCAGAAGAAACTCTGACTCCTAATAAACCACATTTTTCCATAAAAACTTTCTCAACTAAACACATAAAATACTTACTCAGGTAGCTCAAGCCCTGCTCACTCTCTTTAGACAATCTACTCACAGTATATGTAAAGCTTGAAGCTCCTTCCATTGCTTATCCAGTCTCCATCTTGATCAATAGATCCATTCGAGAGTTATGTGTCCCATTTTTCTAGGGGAAAAAAAAATCATATTTTACCTCCTCAGAAAAGGGGTAACTCATCTGACATAAACTTTAGACCTATCGCTATCTTATTCCTCCTCTCTAAAATATTAGAAAAATTCATGCATCAACAAATCTTACAATATTTTCTTGATGAAAATCTACTAACCTCTATTCACCATGGTTTTTGCCCAAGCCATAGTACAACAACTGCCTCTATTGCCTTCTCAGAATACATCATCAAAGACAGAGATAATAATAACCAGGTGTCTTACCTCTTTTTATATCTCTCCAAAGCCTTTGACACAGTTTCTCACTCCAAATTAATCTCTAAAAGGTTTGCATTTTGCATTTATTTGTTTATTTATTTTTTTTTATTTATTTCCAGTTTGATGACCGGGGAGGTCCACTGGGCTCAAAGAGCCCGTTTTCAGTGGAGGTCTGGGGAGAAAAGCTCCAATAATACATAGTACAAGCTCCATAATACGAAGTACAATACATCGTGGAAAAAGAAAAAACTAAAAAAATTTACATACAAAATAGCAAAAACTAAACAAAAGTTAAACAGCAGCTTGGGGAAGGATGTAAAGCATATCTACATGTTTAGTGGTTGAGAACAGTAGTACAAGGTTAAATTAATACAGAGGTTTAAATCATCTGAGAATGATATAGAAGTAACATTAGCATGGATGAGTTCTTTATGCATGGATATTAGCATGAGTTAAACTAATACACTGCTGTATTTATCACATTTATGTTGCAAAACCATATTATATTTTTTTTTAATTCTCATTACTGTGTAGCACTAGACAGATATGAAACACAGTATTAATCTATTTTCACCAAGTAACACAAATAAAATGAGTGACTGTTGTACAAAACCTGGATAAAGAAGGTGAATTAAATGCTTTAGGCATTTCTGTAGCTGAAGCTCTGTAACTTCTGTGAAAGTAAATACTACCAGAATAGAATAAGCCAGTACTGATGCTCTTAAAATTTCCAAAAAAAGAGTGACGTTCTTAAAAAAGATGCAAACAGAGAAAGCCATTAAAGGAAAAAAAAAGCACATTCTCTGAGGAAAACCTAGTATTTTTTTATTGGACAATGTAAATTAGAAAGGCAGGACTATGTTTATATAAACACACACACACACACACACACACACACACACACACACACACACACACACACACACACCTACCTATATTTGTCAAGCCCTATCCCATATAATGTGCTTGCATGAATACTGCCCCTGTGGTACTTTGCTCACTTATTGCTTGACTATTTTTTCCTCATAGATTAAGTCCTGTAACATATTCTTTTGCACAATTTAAAAAAAAAAAATTCTCTCTCAACTGGAAGATGTTTTGCTAATATGACCATAATGCCGGTCTTTTTTATTTATTTGAAATGGGCTACACTTTACACAGGTTTGTGTCAGACTGCAATGTTACAGCAGCAACATCTGGTAGTTCTTCCACTTTGTTCTTTTCTGCTGGTATGGCATTTCTCTGTTGAGATTTTGATGGTCTTTGTGCTGACGTGTTGCATGGTGAAGGTGTATTTGATTTCTGTGAGTAATGGACTTTAATTAAATTAGCATGTCTAATACAATACTCATCTGGTTTTGTAGTTACTTTTTTCACCAACAACATCCTGTAAATGGCTATACACCCGTCTGTGAAAAACAACTCTTCCTAAATCCCAACAAAACCATGCTATTACTATTTCTTCCCAAAATCTCTCATACCTCTCAAAAACAGCTTCAAAATAACTTCTCTCAACTATACAGAAATATAAGTTGCATCTTATACCTAGCTGCTAGCTGTCAAAATAAATGCTCAACTGAAAATTTTTCTTCATATACAAAATTGTATAAAAACACTTCAAAAACATGGTATTCTCTAATGGTCAAAAACATTTTGTACTGACTCCTCCAGGTCTATATCAGTTTAACAAGAACTTACTTTACTGAATGCCATTAACCCCTTTTCATCAAACTGTTAAATCAGTGAAACAGTAAACCCAGGGAAAAAAGCTACTTGGCCACCAAGAAAAATGACACCATTCTAAACAAAAAAATGTGGGGAGCTTTGCTGTGCCCCCCCCACATCCCCCCTAATTATATATATATATATATATATATATATATATATATATATATATATATATATATATATATATATATATATATATATATATATATATATATATATCAACTCCAAGATTGCACTACATTGGGAAAAGGGCAAATGTGTAACAATGGCCACTTACGTTCTTTCCCTGGAAAAATGTTTTGCTGATTTAATGGCTCGGTGAAAAAGGGTTCTATGAAAACTGATCGATGAATAGGCATTTGACAAAGTAAGGTTTCACTAAACTGATATAGATCCAACCCCTCCAGTTTCATATTGACAAAAACATCTTCTCTCTTTCCCACTCTATGCCTGTCTAGTTCTTAGCAATATCCAAATCTCCCTCATCACAAAGTTAAAGTTATGTGATAGGAAGGTAGCTACATCTGCAACCAATCTGTCATATAAAACACATCACTGATTCTTAACTTATTAGATTGGCTTGAGTTGCCAGTTACCTGAAATATACACCACTGATACTTGACAATACAATTATATGTAATCCTTTCCACTGTCCAGCTATCAGTAACATTCTCAAACAGTATCTTCTTAATCATTCACTTCTTTCATCTGAAAAAAAAATTATACACCTGCACAGTAACCAATTCCCGGAATAATATTCTCATGGACATTAGATCAATACCTACTAGTCTCATTTTCAAACTTACCGTAAAAGAATACTTGCTTAATTTCAGGCTCTGCACTTGGATTTCTCTGGCAGAACGGATCCTACTTACTGCCCCTTCCTATATTCTGTCTTTATATTCTTTCTTTTTTTCCCCCCATCTCTTCCTTTCTCCTCTTCCTCACTATATACCTTACACTTCCTAATTGTCATACTGCTTCTGACTCTTGCTTCTTCTATATCTCTAACTTTCGTCAATATCTTCATATTAAATAATCTTCTTCTCCTTCTTCATCATCCTCTTCCTCTTTTACCTTTCTCTAGCATGTAATGCTCACATTGCTGTCAAGTTTCTGTACTGCATTTCTCTCTTCATAATACTCAAATGTTTATATATATATATATATATATATATATATATATATATATATATATATGGGTTCCTATGACTTCATCGAACTGTCTAATCACCGACACTCACCTCTTCGACACCAAACCATTGACGGCCATATCATCGACAATTCCGGTAAGTGATCTTCCCCCTTACAGGACCCATGGTAGCGCTTTCAAGGTAATTTATACGGAATCACGTAAACCCTAATCGTTGTAAAACAGGAACAAACGCTACCATGGGTCCTGTGAGGGGGAAGATCGCTTATCGGAATTGTCGATGATATGGCCATCGATGGTTTGGTGTCGAAGAAGTGAGTGTCGGTGATTAGACAGTTTGATGAAGTCATAGGAACCCATATATATATATATATATATATATATATATATATATATATATATATATATATATATATATATATATATATATATATATATATATACATATACACACAGACACACTCAAATGTTCATATATGTGTATTTATATATATATATATATGTATATATATATATATATATATATATATATATATGATTTTAATTGCTTTTTCTTATAGTACATTTTACAGTGATCACATTACATCCGTATAACTTATTATAGCTTATATTACTGCTTGTATGCACTTATATTTGTATATATTTTAATTGGATTATGTTTATGGAGCTAATCTATATGGGCTTCCACTGAAAATGGGATTTATGTTCAGTTTAATTTTCCCAGTAATAAAATGTTAAATAAATAAATAAATAAAAGAAAACAGTGGCATGCAAGTGCAGGATAATAAATTGGAGCAAAAAATGTGAAAATAAAAAATAAATGTTTGCAAGGAAGAAATAAAAATGTGCAAGCTAAACAAAGAATGCAAAAAATAGAAAATGATTGACAATATATAGTATTCAATCTAGAATTGTGAAGTAGTAAACAAAAATATTTTTAAAATTTCCCTTAGATTTTTCGTTTATGTTTTTCATGTATGACATGTATTGCATTACATTAAATTATATTATAGATGTAATATTTTTTATTTGTATTTATTTATTTATTTATTTATTTATTCATTTTCAGCTGAAGCCTTAATTGTGAAATAGTAGTCCAGTTTTGTCCATGTCAATGTAATAGCAATGGCACAAGTGATGACAAATCATGCAGAGCTTTGTTTTGCATGCTGTAGCACATTATTAATAGCTGTATTGAATACCAACAGTGCACTGTAAAGACTGGCTTTTAGCCTGCAAACAAATGTCAATATTTATATAAGTTTGGGTGTGAGTGGGTGTGTGTATGCTGTACCATGTTTTTGAAGCACATTTTATAGTTATGGAACATATTCTGCATTCAGATATTCCAAAAACTAAGATAATCTTCTGCCAAGAGTAGTGTCAGTACCTAATGTATTGTTTTTCAGAAAATTGTTTCTTTAGTTCTAAAGCATAGTTGTTCTGTGACAAGTTAATACTCACAAATGATCATGCAGATGTGAGAAATTCATTTAATTTGCTTTTTTTGTATCCATGTAGGTACATGTTATTTTGTTATTTAGTCTAATGTAAGTTTTTGTGAAATAAAGGACCTTTGCTAGCAACATCTTCCTTAAGTTCTTGTAAATTCATATTTATCACTTCACTAATTCTCTCCATCTATTTTAGCCTCTTACACCCCTTATTAGTTTTATTTTAATGTTTTCTGGCATCCATATAATCTCAAATGAACTGTGTCTTCATATTATACAACCAAAGTACATGAAATCTAAGTTTTAGTTTTACTGTCAGATCTTCCAGTGAACAGTATGTGTTTATTTCCTTATGTATCAACTCATTTAATTTGTTTGCAGTAAAAGGAATTGTCATTTATTTTCTCCAGAAACACAGTTAAAAACCACTGATTTTCTGGCACAAAGACATATATATCAGCCAATTCTAAAAGCCATATGTTATTGCCAAATGTTATTGCTGGGAAAAGCACAGCTTTGACTATATGGACCACTGTTAACAACACACTTTCTTTGCTCTTTGGTTCTATTGAAGAATATGTCTTTTGATGTTATGGCTGCAATTACCACCTGTACAAATATTTGAACTCAGTGAAATAAAATATATCACCACTATCACCATTTCCCATCTATTTACAAATAATTTATAGGGTAGAAGACATAACTGTACCTTTATATGATGATGAACAAAATGGGAGCTTTTCAGTTCTACACTAACACCTTCAACAATTCAGCTCTTCCTCACTTTCAGTCATTAGAGTGGTATAATCTACACATGTGAGGTTCTTTCTCCCAGTTTTGTCTTTGATATATAATTCATCTAATCTTGCATTTTCTTGTTATATTAATTGATAAATTAAACAAGGATGAGAATACAGAGTTTTATTGCACCTTTTTTCTAGACTTGAACAAGCCATTAACTCCATTTTCAGTTTCAAATGATGCATCTTGTTCTGCATACATTTTCCTTAAGTTACACATAAGGAGGTGGAGTGTCCACATTTTTTTAATAACTTGCCATATTTTTTATGGTCCACAAAGTTAAAGGTTTTAAAGTAGTCAATATAACAAAAAGGCTATGTATCAGATGTCTGGGATTCAATAATATGAGACACAACATTATTTATCTATTTATTTATCTATGTATGTATGCATGTATGCATTTATGTATGTATGTATGCATTCATTTATTTACTTTTATTTATGAAATTTATTGACAATGAAAGTCTGATTGGACAGAGAATAGTCAGATTTTAAGGTATTATAAGTGTAGATGGCAAGCAGCTTAGCATGTGGCATAATTTCTATTTTAGTTGTATTTGCCGAGAGAATATTAAAAGAGGGTGAAGAAAATCACTTTGCTTTTTTTCTGGGGTTATGAAAAAAGCTGTAAGTCAGTTAGCCAGGTTTCAATGGATGAGAAGGATTCTTAAGTGATTTCTTACAGGTTGTTAAGGTTTTCGGCACCACATATGAGGGTGAAATCGTGGTTGATTTGGAGGCATTTGGGAGGTTATTAATGTAGGTGTTGAAAAGAATGGGATCAAGAACGGAACCTTGGGGAACATCTAGGAAATAAGAAGGAAAGGGGAGAAGTTTTTGTGCCATTTTACAGCCTGTGATCTGTTAGCAAGACAGCTGTTAAACTATGTGATAGAGGTTAAACCACGTGATAGGGTTTTATCAAATCCTAGAGTTGAGAGTGTTTCTAGGAGGATATCATATAAGACTGTGTTGAAGACTTTGGAAAGGTGTAGAGAGAGGATGGATACTAGGTTTTCTGCATTCCTATAGTTTTTGTTCATTATTAGTGAAATGTAGTAAAGCAATTATGGGAGTGTAAGCTGTGTTGGGAGAGAATGAGGAATTTATTTTTAGTGTGATGTTGGAAGAACTGGGATTGAATGCATTTTCCAAGAATTTTAGATAAGGGGACAGGATAATAATAGGGTGATTATTAGTGTTGGAATGCATTATTATGTGACAAAGTGCTTTAGCTTTAAAATAGCTAGCACCTATAATAACATTGCCCGATTTGCCACTGGTAATCCCTTCAGAACCCATTACTGTCAGAACCTAAAACAACTAGGATGGTTTGAACAACAAAATCAGCTTCAATTAAACCAACTTACCATTGCCCATAAGGTCCTTACTCAACCTAACAAAACTCCAATACTGTCAAACCTCATAAACCCCTATCAAAATCTTAATACCTTACGCTCATCAAATAAACAATTAGTTAGCATAAGTAAGTCCAACAACATGTCAGGCAACTCTCTGTTCTCTAACATAGCTGGAAAAAACTGGAACATTTCTACCTAGCGAACTTGCTTCACCACTTTCCCTACCCCTCTTCAAACAAAAACTCAAATTATTCCTTAGAATGCACTAGTTATGCCCATGCAGTAACCCTGACTAAAATTTCACCCCTGTTCTAATATTTCCTAGTTTCTACTTTCTTACTACTCAATATTGTGTAGCATAAATGAAAGCAGGTATTGAAAAAAAAAATACTGTAACATTTTAACTATTTACTTCTTCTGAATATTTGTCCAAAATTGTGTACACAGTCATTGTTATGTACAATACAATGCATTTTGAAATATCTGCTATTTATTATTTTATTGTAACCTACTACCTGGTTACTTACTGTCTGTGTTTATTTTTATTTTTAACTTTAACTTTGTTATTACTGTTGTATTCACTGGAGCTCTTCTCCCCGGGCCTCTACTGAAAATGGACATATATCCAGTTAGACTAGCCCAGTCAACAAATGTAAAATAAAATAAATAAATAAAATAAATGTATAAGTACAGAAAAGGGATTATAGCCTTGGAAGAAATTTTAAGATATTCACTGGGGAGACTGAGGGGAGCTAGGGTGGTGAGCTTTAGTTTTAAGTGAAGTTTTTTAATGGTTGAGGTGAGAACTGGTTGCAATGAGAACAGCGCAAAGTCACAGGTATTTCACGGGACAGAGGGGCTGATAGGAGGGATGTAATGTTTCATTAGGGATGTGGCTCAGTTTATAAAGTGCATAATAAAGACAGTGGCAGTGTTGTCTATGTTGTTGGGCACTGTAGGTCTGGGTTGGGTGGCATGGCCTGGTCTAAGGATTTTTTTAATAGTTGACCAGAATGCCTTTGGGTTTTGAAGATTTTTGAACAGTAGGTTAGTGTAGTCATTTTTTTTCTATTTTGATTTAGTATTTAGTTTGATTTCTGAGTTCCTGAAATATTTGTAAGTTGTTTTGTGATTTATTTTCCAGCTTTGTCTCTGCTTTTCAATAGATGTTTTGTGGTTGGGTCAGTCAGGGGGCTGGTATGGCTTTGACAAATTTTGTTCTGTGGGGTGCTAAACTGTTTAGAATGTTAAGGATGGTTCTGGAAAATTCAGTAACAGCATCAGCTATGGAGTGATCATTTAGATGTTGCCAGTTACAAAATTGTAGGTTCTGGAGAAATGTCCTTTTTTCATGGTGGGAGAGATTGGATACTTCACTGATGTGATTTTGTTTGACAATGTTGTTTGAACTCTGATGACAATGGCAGGAAGATGGTCACATAGAGCATTAGTGAGAGAGAGAGAGAGAGAGAGAGAGAGAGAGAGAGAGAGAGAGAGAGAGAGAGAGAGAGAGACAGACGCAGACATAGAAGAATGCATTGTTAGGTAAGGATGTGTGTGCATCCAACCAAATATTGAACCTTGGTTGGTGTTGTCTATGTAGAAAGTGGGAGAGGCAATTAGCTGGATGAGGCCATAGAGAGTGATGACATTTTGAGGATAATCACAATTTACAGACAGTAAGTTGATACTGAAACATCCTAAAAATGATGTTTTTTGTTTGATATTAGAGGTGTCCCATGATAGAAGTTCTTTGGTGGTTCTGTTGTTATTTACAAAAAGGATGCACATTTCCATTATGGACAAGAGTTTTCTGGATAGTTTAGCTTCAATAGAGCACTAATGATTTTGGCATTATTACAGTTTGGGATGGGGAGAGGGGAAAGGCTAAGTGGCAGAGTATATTTATTTAATATGGCAACACCTCCTGATCTTTTTGTTTTGTCTATATACCCTTTGTTGTAACTTAGTGGTAGTATTTTTTGTCTTTAATATGGGGCTTTATCCAAATTTCTGTCAATATTAGTATTTTAGGAAAGTGCTGGGCTATCTACGCATGCAGCTTGGTTATTTATTTATTTTTGCAAACACTTTGGATGTTCTGCTGGAATATTTGCAAGGAGGATTTTCTGTGAGCTGATGGAGGTGTATTTGGTTTTGGGTTAGTGGTAGGGTTGGTTGGTAGTAGATGGCCCAGGATTAAGGTATATGTCACCATCTAATGTTAATTTGATAGGAAATGGGATATATGTTGATGGAGTATGGGTTATAGCAGTTTTTGGAACTGTATCTGTGTTTTAAACTTTGTAGGGTTTTGATCTTAATTTTGAAATAATGAATAAAGCAGGTGGGGTTGAGTGATGGCGTTACGGAGGGTTGTGTTACACCCTGTTTGTGGTGATAGACTAAGTAGTTGAAAAAGTGATTGGAATGATATGATTTGAATAGATGTGGCTGGAAAAGAAGGCCAGGTGGGATAGGAAAGAAAGAGTTATCAAGATTCGTAGGTGTAGACAGGCCATAGTTTGAAGAGACTAAAAGTATGTGGGGGTATGATAAAAGGTTAATTGGTAATTGTGGAGGGGAGTTTATATGTATGCTAATTAGATGCTTGATTAATTGGTAGTTGCCTAGAATGGTATGGCTTTGCATTTATAAGTCTGGGCTATGTGGGAGTGGTTGGGAATTGGGAGTTGGGCAGGGAAGTGAAGTGAGCCCATGTGTAGTGCAGGTGACCAGAGTGGAGTACACCAAGAATGAAGGCAATGTCAGAAAAACAATCAATGAAGTTGCTTTGGAGCACATGTAGATTCTTCCAATAATATAATTCCAACAATATAAGTCTGATTTAACAGGCTTAAAATGAACTTTGAAAGTCAGTATTACAAATTAGAAGTGTTTTTTTTTTTCATAACATGAGACATGCTCCTACATTCCAGACGTGGTAATCTGCACCTCTCCAAAACACACACACACACACACATGCTGATTACATATACTAACACTGAGATTTCTCAACCTCCAAGAAGAAGGAATATTTTGATATACAGCAATTTGTAAGTTTAGTACTAATTTGCATAACGTTTCTAATTTAGTGGGTCTTTCCTCACCACAACTGTGTTCCCAGCTCCTTTGCTTTATGTTGGTCCATGCATAAATGTATACTTGGCTTTCAAGTGAATTCAAAAATATAACTCTGCTTTTGCTATCTTAATCCTCAAGCAGTAACAGTCTTATTGTCTGTACAATTCCAGTGCTAAATAGGCCTACCTTTTTGCAATTTTTGTATATTCAAGATTGTCCTTATTACAGAAATTGCTGTACGTATATAATTGTTTCTTTAAAAATTACTTTATGGATTGAGGATCAAGTGAGTGGCTTTAGATTCTTTGTGTGCCATCTTGTTTCTGTTTCAATCACTTGTTATTTCATTAGAGCGCATTCTCACAGGATAATGGCATTGCCAACTATATTCTAATCTTCCACCAAAAGTTTGACAGACCCTATTTTTATGGGATATCATAGGATTAAAACACAAAAGTTATAAAACATTGGCTGAATAGGATCATGACTGTAGTAGATCTCACTTTTCTGGTGCTTTAACATATATATATATATATATATATATATATATATATATATATATATATATCCTGTCCCGATCTTTTATTTGCAAAGGAGTAGTAATTCGCCTTGAAAGTTGAAGTGCACTTGCTCACATCTAATTGAGCTTCATCAGATCCTTGTTTGAAGCTAAACATTCAAAATATGAAGATCAAATGCTGTTGAGGATGCATATGATAGTGGTCTATAACTTGATTTAGGCCAAAATAATTCTAGCAATCATAATAAGGTAATGGTTTTGTACAACAGTGCTATTCCCTAATGATGAAATCATTTTACAAACCAATTGCTTCTCTCTTCCTGGACATAAAGGAGGTATTAACTACTGGTTCATCTCCCTGGCTTTGGTAATAATTGTGTTGGAGTAAGCAGATCTTTTGAGTGAAACATAGACCACAGATGGAGGGAACCTACCACTGATGGTGGGAGTGCTTACACATAACCTATTTGACTCACCACAGGGGAAAGTCTGTCAATGTTCATGGGTCAACAGATAAATTCACTGGACCTAGTATATCAGACCAGTCAGGAAAGCAAAACTGTTTGCAAAAACAGAAAAAAAAATGTAATGATTACAGTGGAACAATCTGGAAAAACTCTAAACAGAAAAACAAAATGGTTACAAAACGTGAAAATTTCTAAACAATGAAAACCATTTAAAACTGTAACATGGCATAAGCAAAGCAAAAGCTAAAACAAAACCCCTGAACTTTGCTGTTAGAAATCAAGAAAGTCCCTGGGTGACCTAAAACTGATTTGTGATGACGGCCTTAGTTCATCATCTGTAATGACTTGATAACAGCTCATTCTCCATGGTCATCTGTCCTTTCCACTGACAAAAATCATAAAACTTGTAAAAAGATAGGCCTATTTAGCACTGGAATGGTACCCACAATAATAAGATGGTTATTGCTTGTGGATTAAGATAGAAAACCAATCACAACTGCTATATCCATACCTATTTTTTTTTTTTTTTTTTTTTTTTTTTGAAATGAGGATAAAACAGCAGTGCCTTAGCCAGTATTACTATATGTTTTTCCTGGTCAGATAAAGTCTATAACAACTAATCCAAATAAATCTTTAAATGAGTACTGACTCAAACCAACTTAATTCAAAGATCTGAAGGGATTTAATACAAAAACGTTGGAAATTCTGGATAGAAGCTAAGGTTCACTCTCCTTCCTGAACCACAACCTGCTCTCAAGCTATTCTCAGCTGATAGGAAAGAGACAAAAAATTGTATATGGACATGGAGGAAACTGATGATATAGGCTACAACATATTTAAAAAGGAACATCAGGTTAGTACTGATATAGGCAAAAATGGAGCTGGCTCGCTAGTAACATTAAACCCTCAAGAAATAGAAGCATAAGGCATGGTCAGCCTGGATGTGAAATCCAAATAATTCTAACCTATCAAATGCTAAGAAAGCAAGTTAGAATAGCAACTAATTCAGCCAAATCCATACATTTAAGAAGTAAGCAGACTGCTGATAACAAAAATCTGAAACAATGTTGAAAGGAAATAAAGGAATTAACAGGAAAAAGTAATTACTCTTCCACAGTTTTAAAAACATGAAAACAACATCAAGATGCACTTGCTCGAAGCACTCCTCAAAATGGAGAACATTGACATTTGTGCTGTAACAGAGACCTGGTTTAAATCAGCAGAAAGCACCCATGCGCTACCAAGATATAACTCATTCCACAACTTTCAGCTCCAGAACATGGACAGAAGCTCCAAAGGCATTGGTGTCTCCATATTCATAAAAGATATGCACATCTCCAGACTAGTAGCCCAGCATAATGCATCTGAGATACTTCAGGTGCAACTAACATTGAGTAAGACGGTGATTCAGGTTGCAGCCTGCTAAAGGTCCACAACCATGCCCCAAGATTCTCACTATATGTTCCTAAGCACTCTGGAAACTATTAGGGTCCAAACCAACACTCTCATACTAGGTGACTTTAACTACCCCTGCATCAACTGGGAAAACTACTCATGCACCAATACCCTGGCCCAAGACTTCCTGGAATTCATCACTTCCGATGCCCTAGACCAGCTCTTTCTTACCCCCACTAGAGGAAGCAACATCCTTGACCTGATTATTACAAACATGTAACAACAGGTCAAAAAATTACATAGTAATATAAATAAATATATATTTTAAAGAGATCACAATGTCTTTGAAAAACTGGTCACTTTAGTAGAATGTTTCTTGTTAGTGGCAACATGTTTAATAGTGAATTGTATGCTTCTAAGCCTAAAACTGAAAAAGAAAGCATGAAGTAATATGTTAATTTATTTCCATGTGGAAGGACATTCTAATATTGCTATATTTTATGCTACCAGTATAAAGAAAATGTGAGAAATGTAAATTTCATTGTGATTAAAAAAACAAACCTGACCATTATTAGAAATCTGCAACAAGAGTTGGCTAGACTGTAAGAGGTGCCAGTATAGAAACTGCCGGTAAAATGATAGAAAACCCAGATGTAATTATTAGATAAATACAAAAGTTTGTACAGAGACATACTAAAAGTATTAACACAGAAGCAAGCATTAAAGGAATATTGTACTTCTGTGAGGATTCTCATAGAAAGTAAGCACTAAAAGTGACATGGCTAAGTTAACGCAAAGTTGTGAGGCTCTTTCTATTACTTCAAAGAAAATAGGTCAAGTAAAGGCAGACATTAAGCAAGATGCATCTGTATGTAAAAAATAAGAAAAGTATATTTTGTTCTCAGGTATCCTTTCCTGGTCAGCGACAGGCAGAAGGAAAAGAAAATGAGAACATGGCGTCTACTAACTCAGCGAGATGGAGAGCAATCTAAGCTACTGAGGACAGTAAGCATGAGTGAGTGGGCCTGAGTGTAAACAACACAAACATCATACGTCTGTCTCAGAGATGGCTTTTGAGAATCTTGCTTTGAGCATTGTGAGGCCATTAGGAAAATGTTACAATGGGTATCACTACATATTAGTAGTGATGGACTATGCTAACAAGTAACTAGCAGAGTGTCATTGCACAAAGCAAATGTTATATCAGCAGATATCTTACATTGTTATTTTCCTTCAGTGGCATTTCTAACGAGATACTTACTGTCAAGGAACTCATTTTTTGTCAGGAATATCACATCAGCTATTCCAGTGTTTTAAAGTCAGACATCGGAATACATCAGTCTGCCACCAAAAACTGATGAATCAGTAAATAAATGCAACAAAACACTGAAATCTATCGTAAGAAAATTGAATAACTCCAATGACAAAAATGAGTCTAGTTGTTACCCTAGTTCCAGTTTGAAAATCAACAGGTACCAATGGTTACAACTAGGTTTATACCATTTAAATGTTTGCATGGTAATCATCACAGGGAACTATTTGACACCACTAAGGCAATACCAGAGGTATGACGTTGTTTAAAGATAGAATAGAATAATATATTCATTTGCATGATAGAATAAAGCTGCTTATGCCAACAGTGAAGCTGTATATTTAGAAAGCCCAGGAAATGGACCAGCAAACCTTTAATGAAAATACCTGAATTAGAAATTTTAAAACAGAGCATCAAGTGTTAGAATAAATGATTCCCACAGAATACACTTTTGGGCAAGGGTCAAGTGCCATTAGAGGAGATTGAAAGAATAAATGCAATGAGCAGGATGTTTAGACAGCTAGGAAGGAGACAAGCAGAGAACATCTCTAACCATCATATATTTAAGTAATGGACAGAATTTGAAAATTCTGCATTGAGCTTGGAAACTGAATTTCATGCAAGACAGACAAGACAGTTTCTATCTGATGTGATATCAGAATATTCCTTCTTAAAAATAGAAAAGCAAAACAATTCTATTAAGCACAAATGAGGTGTTTTCAGACATGCTCAGGAAAACTAACCTAACAGAATAAACATAGACACATCACATAGAATGAAGGTTGGATTGATACCTTACACAGTACCAGATTAAAAAAAAGCAAGTGAAGTCCTAAAGATGCTTATGCTAGGAGTGATTGAAGAGTCACAAGTAGACCCTTACTGCTAGGTCTTAAACCTGGTTTAAGTATCAGATTCTGTCATAAATTTAGGAAATTAAACAGTATGTCAATGTGTGTGCATACATGTGTGTATATATATATATATAGATATATATATATATATATATATATATATATATATATATATATATATATATATATCTTTTGCAAACAAAAGAGCCATCAACTATAAACACAATGAGCATAATTGATATGTCCTATATTTTATATATGAATGTGCGTGTGTGTGTGTGTGTGTGTGTGTGTGTGTGTGTGTGTGTGTGTAAGTGTGTGTGTGTGTGTGTGTGTGTGTGTGTGTGTGTGTGTGTGTGTGTGTGTGCGTGTATGCATTATATATATATATATATAGATAGAGAGAGAGAGAGAGAGAGAGACAAATAATATATATATATATATATATATATATATATATATATATATATATATATATATATATATATATATATATATATATATATATGAATCTAGGACGTTTGCACGACTGAGCAAATGACCGAAATCCAAACTGCTGGGCATACTTATGCGAAAGTGCTTTTTATCGAAGAAGCACTTTTGCATAAGTATGACTGTTGCCGAGGCTGTACTACGGTGTGGGTAAGGGAAATTTCCCTTTTCCCCACTGTAGTGCGGTCTCAGAGGGAGAATATTAAAGTAGTGTTTTTTTTTTTATTTTGTCACATGCTTTAACGAAAGTGCTTTTTCGATAAAAGTGTTTTCGTTAAAGTTTGTTTGGGTTTTATGGATTCGGACGTTTGCTCAGTTGAGCAAACGTCTTAGATATATATATATATATATATATATATATATATATATATATATATATATATATATATATATATATAGATATATATATATATAGATATAGATATATATAGATATATATGAGTTTATAATGACTGATCTCCAGTGAGTTAGATTGAAACATAAAACCTCAAACAAACTCAAACTCCCCATCAGTTGACATTAATCTCCACCCAAATAATTGCTGAAAAAGTAATCACAAATGTAAACCAATAATTTATTTTGTGATTATGAAAAGCAGAAAAAAAACAGCTTTTTACATAAGCGGCTTTGTTCTGCTCCAACACCCCTGACATGGCGGCTTCACCACCCATCCAGAGAAATTTAATATGCTAACTCTAGAGTTGCACAAACTAAAAAAAGAACAGAAACCCCTGAATTATGTAATGGTCAATATAACGAACTTCAATCATAACATAATTCGACAAACTGTGCAGAGACAGAAAACACTACCATTTCACTGTGTGATAAAATAAGTGCAGAGATAATTCTTATTGCACTTATATATAAATATATATATACATATATATATATATATATATATATATATATATATATATATATATATATGTATATCTGTATCTATCTATATATTGATAGATATAGATACAGATATAGATATAGATTAGACATTGTCCTGTTTCACTGTATAACTAATATTAACCAACCTTAATAGTTGGTTAAAAAAATGAGAAAATTATCCAAATAGCATACACAGCTCATACTTTGCAGTTCATTTCCAAGTTATATAGTACCCAGAATTTCTGATAGCTGGACAGGCAACTCCAGTGTCTTAAAGTACTCACAGTACTGGTTCTTAATCTCTTCCACTGCTAAACTCTCCCCAGTTCATTATGGTAAGAAATATTTCTGGTCATTGCCAAGGTCGCCCGTCTCTAATCAGCCTAAGCTGAGTCTATACTGCATAGCTTATAAACAAAGTGATTGTGTCTAGATCTAGGAATGTCATTGCCCCCTTTAATCACCTTCATTAAGGCCCCCTTTAGCATGTATCTGTCAAAACACATGCAACAACTGGAACACCCACAGAGATATCTTACTAAAAGGATATAAGGCCTAAACAACATGTCCTACATAGATTGACTCAAAGCCTGGTCACCATACCTCTCATCCTTTTCTAACAAGAAATCTGGACAAATATACAAATAACGGGGGTACAAAGGCCCAAAAATAGAGACAATTTTTAAATATTATTCTTACAAACTTATAAATTTGGCAGAATATCAAGTTTTGCATTAGCTTGGATTTTTCTGAAGGGTATGAATTCTGAAACTCAAATATCTATCATTATTTTCTGACTTCAATCTTTAAGGATTTGCCGCTGATTTGCCAGAAAATGCTGGTCACTGTACCTGGTATCCTACTGATTGCTAAGAGCTGACCTGAGTCTGCCATACAAGGCATCCTACGAACCAATACTGCTGGATTTATTGCACACCAGTAAGTTAAATGGCATCAGAAATGCTCAGTCTAAGAAGTTAAACCTGTCCTGTAACATCAACAGGATGGCTTGGAGGGACAGGTATATCTCACAGATGGCATTGCTGCTCTGGAAAGGACTCCCCATCCACATAAAACAAAGTTTATCCCTGTCCATATTCAAGGTCAATTTGGATCAATGGATGGGAAACAGAAAATTTACCACAGGACTGCCTCCTATACTACTAATGGACAGAGGCAGCTCCTAAATGCTTTATCCTGTGCATGGGTCCCCTCAAATTATATATGGTATGATCACAGTCATTCCTTTTAGGGTAAGATGCAATTATCGGCCATGGGATGGGACAAGGACAATCCCTAACCAGATGGGATAGGTTAATTCAGGGTACAAAAAAGGAAATTGTCTAGGCTTAAAATGGCCCACAAGGGCAGCTGGCCTAGTACTTACCTATAGGGGAAAAAAAACATATTAACAAGGCCATACATGGTGTACACAGAAGTTGTCATCATGGTTAAATATAATCAAGGACACATACAAGTAGTTCCAAAAGATTCTGAAAATAAATGCAGTGTTGTTTGAGTTATTCCCAATGTGTTTGAGCCAAAGATAATGACATCATTATCATTTCTATGTCTATAAAGGATCTACCATAACCCAATATCAGACACGAGAGCTTAAGTCCAAAATCCACAATGTGATGCAGCACTCCATGTACTGCTGATCTGAATTTCACTATACAGGATTCTATGCAGACTGTGCTTAGACAAGATGCTGTTCATTTTAGCTGATTGTATGAATATTATCTTTTCACAACTTCCATTTCCATTCATACAACTTGAAGTAAGGCATAAAATTCATTCTTCAGTAAGATTTCAAGACTGCAGTCAATTAAAATCGGCAGATGTCACTTGTTTTGATTATTCTTCATCTAAAAAATGTCACGGCATTTTTACTAAGAGTAATGTCTGCTTCAAATGTTGCTATTCTGTAAATGTTTGTCTGTCTACTGTTTGAAAAAAATGGAGTACTTTGACAGTCAGTAGCATTCAACATTAAATGTGTGCACTGGTTGAGCAATTTAACCATATTTCATTGTAACAGATGGGGTTCTTTTTCCATAGGTAGGAAAAATGATGACAAGAAATGTGTTGTAGTTCTCTGCTTGTATATGTTGTATCTCTCTCTCTCTCTCTCTCTCTCTATATATATATATATATATATATGTATATCTGGCATAGAGTTTGTGAAGGGAGATGAAGCTATGAACATATTTTTGCTGTTTGCTCACTTAGTGTGCATTTAAAGTTGCTGTTTTAATTGAAGACCTAATGTATCATCACAGTGTTAATATTTTTTTCAGAGATGTCTGGGTAAACAAAGGTGTATATTATTTCACATACAAAATGCTAATCTGTCTATATTACCTTCTCTTATTTACATTTGGTGCTTTGTAGTGCAGTCTTATATCTTAAAAAGGTACCCATTGGCTTTCAAAGAAATTATTCTTTTTATTAACACTCTCTACAGAAACAAGTTCCATTTTTCATTATTATTACTGCAGATTTCTTAGAACCTTTAGAACTTCAGTCAGAACTCTAAGATAAAATTTTAACTTCACTTTGTGAAGTTAGAACATGATTTTAAAGCAGCCATTTATTAATATCTATGAGATATAATGCATTACAAAGCATTTCCAGTTTCTTTTAGGTTCATAGGTTCATTGGTGGGTACAAGGCCATCTGCCCGAAGGCATTTATAAGCCTAGCCAGAATGTGTTGGCTTTTGCCATCCCCTTAGATTAGTTCCCTGTGCCTCTGTCCAGCAGAACCACTGAAGTGATCCCTGAGGTAAACTTTCTCTGCTCTGCCTAATATAGATTGGGATCTTGTTCCAAAGCATGGGAAGTCTCTGGGACAGGAATCTATCCCTCCAGCACATCCTATTTATTGTTGTGGTGAGGTTTAAATCCCTAGAGCATGTGGCTCGAAGAGATAAGGTTTTCTTTAGGTGGAGCATGTCCATCAATTCTGGGTTGGACATGTCCTTGTATGTCAGGCAGAGATCACCTCTGAGTAGGCGGTATGCAACCGAGTACAACTGGAGTTTCTTCAGGCGAGCTGCATAGGGCATCTGTTTGAGGCCATTGATCCTCTTGGTAAGGTACTTCTGTGGTCTTTCCAGCTGTTGCAGGTGTCCTGTAAGGTACATTCTAAATGGGGCATTGTACTCTAAGATGGGTCTGATGAGTGATGAGTAGAGGGGCACAATGACCTCTTTTGATCTGGATGCGAACCCTTTTGTGATTAGGTGGGCCACGTAGAAGGATTTTCTAACTACTTTGGCAATGTGATTATCAAAGGTGAGATTACTATCTACTTGGGTCCCCAGATCCCTTATTACGTCTTCCAGATTTAGGGGACTACCACCTATGTGGTAGTATGTGGGTACTTTGTTTTTTCCAAAGGGGATGACTATGCACTTTTTGGCATTTAGCTTGAGGCCATGATTTTGTCATCAGGTAGCCGTCTCAGTGAGTCCCTTTTGGAGGATGTCTATGTCAGCTGGAGAGTCAATTATAGCCCCTAGTTTGCAGTCATCTGTGAACTCGGTCAGCCATAGTCCTCCTGTGCTTCCCTGTACCTCTGAGAAGTATATGCCGAACAGGAGGGGTCCTAGGACTGAGCCCTGGGGAACACCACTTGTAACCGGTTTAGAGACGGACCTAGCTCCCGCAACTCTCACCATGTGGGTTCTGTCTGTGAACCAGTTGGCAACCCATCTTGTGACATAGAGGTTTATGTTCAGGCTGGTGAGCTTGTCTATAATACCAGAATGGGGAATGGTGTTGAAGGCCTTAGAGAGGTCTAAGTAGGCTGTGAGTACCACCTTTCCCTCATCTATAACCTTGGTAACTGTCTCAAAGATGTCCACCAGGTTTAGGAGGCATGATCTGCCCTTAGCAAAGTCAAACTGGGTAGGGTCCAGTGTTTGGAGGTTCCCAATGTCTCTGTTAATGAGTTCCATGATGATGCCTTGCAGACCAAGTTAGTCAGGCTTATAAGGCAATAGTTCCCAGGGTCTGTTGTGGCTCCACCTTTGTGGAGTGGAATAACCATTGCTGTGCACCACTCTATGGGTATGTAGCCTGTGGAGAGGCTGAGTTTGAACAGTGTGTTTAGGTGAGGGGTCAGTTTGTCTTTGAGCTTGTGTAGGACGCAGCTTGGGACACCGTCCGGTCCCATTGATGCTGTGTTTTTGGCTTTGGAGAGGGCTGTTTTAACCTGAGTGCCTGTGATTTCAGGGTCTCTACATTCTTCTGGTATGGTTATGGGCCCTTTTGGGGGTGAGAGGGGGTGAAGTTTGCACTGAACCTGTCTGCCAGGATGTTGGCGATATCGGTCGGTTCAGTGTATTTTGTGCCATTCTGCACTAACTCTGAGCAAATCTGAGCATTGCCACTTAGATTCTTGACATAGCTAAAGAATGCCTTGTGGTTATCTTTGGAGTCCTTGGCAATTTTTCTTTCAAAGCTCACCTTGGATGATTTTATGAGGGATCGTAGCTTTTTGCTGATACTTATCAGGGATGTCTTCCCTTCTTGGGATTTTACTCTTTTCTGTACTAGTTTCCTCCTTCTGTTGTATAGCTTGTTTATGGCAGGAGTCCACCAGGCTGGTTTGCTTTTCTTGGAGGAGTGAGTCTTGGTTTTGCTTGGGATGGCACGATCCATGCATTCTTGTAGCTACCTGTAGAATGCATTAGTATAGGATTTTGCAGCTTGGACAGTGTTATCCTTCAGTATGGGGGCTTTGAAACTTTCCACCTTGGTCTTAAGTAACGTGAAGTTTGCTTTTAAAAAGTTTTTCATGGCAGCTTTCTTGTCCGGGGATGGGGGCGGAATATGGATATCCAAAGTGATTTGTTTATGGTCAGATCTAACCAGCGAGGGGTTGACCTCTGGTGTGGCATTTGAGTTTATAAATTCAAGGAAAAGTTGGGCAAGGAAGTTAGTACTTGAGTTGTTCTCCCAGTTAATGTTTGGGTAATTGAAATCACCCAGTATTAGGGTGTTTGGGAGGACCTTTATGTTTCCCAGTGTTTCCAGAAACACAAAATGAGGGTCCTGGGACATGGTGGGTGATCTGTAGCAAGCTACAATTTGAATTGCAGTTTTGCCCATTGTTAGTTGCACGTGGATGATCTCTAAAGCATCGTGTTGTGCCACTAACCTGGAGGTGTGGGTATCCTTGATGAATATGGATACGCCCCCACCTTTTGTATTTTGGTTTGGGTTCTGTGGCTGAAATGTATGGTATGAGTTGTAGCCTGGTAGTGCTGAGGTGCTCTCTGGAGCCTTAAACCAGGTTTCTGTTACTGCACATATATCAATTTTCTCCATACTGAGGAGTGCCGCGAGTGCATGCATTTTCAGGTTTAGACTTCTGGCATTGAGTAGCATTACCCACAGTTTTTTGTTACTTGCGCTATTTACGGCGGTGGGTTTGTCTTTTGAGCCTTGCCTAAAAAAGGCACTATGGGGGTGGCAAGAGCCTTGGCCAGTATTCGAAAGCCTAAGGGTGACAGGTGCAAGCCGTCTCTAGCGAAGCAGTGTGGCTTGTCGAGCATGTCATCAAGGTGGACAGACACTGGATCCCCTTTGAATGACACCAGAAACGTAGCCAATTGTTGAAATCGAGAATTTTTCTTTATACCGTGGTATGATTCTTGGTGAGGGCAGGATGCTACTCAGGGTCAGGGTCATACCGGCCTGGGCTACATGATCAGAGAGCTCTTCCATGTCTCTTTTCATGTAGGGAGGTACGGCTTAGGTCATTCACATCAACATGGACAATGACAGAGTCATATTTGTACTTGTTCTGGAGTGACCTGAGTGCATGCGTTATGTGGTGAATCCTGGCACCTGAGAGGCAGCTAACAGTAACCTTCTCCTTATTCAGCCTAGTGGGTGGAATATCAGTGTGCCTGACTATAGAGTCACCTATTACTGGTATGTCGGATATGTTATTTTGCCTTAAGGGCTGTGATTGCATGGCACACTGGTTTTGTGAAGTATGTGTTTCATTGTTTGTGTTGGGGTGTGGAGGTTGCTTGGATGTTTGCTTTGGAGGTCTCTGTTGGTTTTGCAGATTTTTATTTAGAGACTCCGAGTATGTTTCATTGTATTTATGTGTGTTTTTTGCAAGTTCTGGTTTAATGGGTCTTTGCAAGACTGGTGGTGTGATGCAAGTATTTCCCTTCTCCTCTTGACAGTCTGATCCAGTCTTGGGTTGAGAGAGCTTAGCCTCTAGTTTGGCTGTATAACTGCATCTCTCGCATGTATTAGTGTTTGGTGGTAGGAGGAGGGGGGTTTCTGTGTACATGAGGCAGTTGTAACATTGCCTCAAAATGCCCAAATTCACCAGTTGGACTGGAGAGTACACCTGAAACTGCCCTTTGGACATGCCTGGATAGGTACAGTGAACTGTTTTACTGGATGGCTGAAAAGGTTGAATAGAGAGCCTTATCCTTCTGTACAGTACAGGAGGGTCTAGTGCTAGGGTTTATAACTGCATGCTTCAGTGTCTCAGCAGAATCAAAAATCTGTTCACCTTTCATGATAGCATCTTGATTTTCAGCAGTTTTATTCTTCTTCTTATTGCCTCTCATTTTATCAATACATAAAATTTGCAACTACATACAATTTACCATACACATTGCTTACTTCTTGCAGTACACAGAACTACATTCTATTTTTTTAATGTCATGGGTTTTAATTTTTAGAGACAGCATCTTAGATGCACTTTAATTTTATAGTATGTCACCAGAACTATAAAAAAGCGCTTTCACAACACACAGCCTTGCATGTTGCCTGTTTCTAATGTACTGCAGCAGAACATTATTTTATTCACTGTTAGAATGACCTGCTTTTTTAGGACTGGAATAAACCCCAGTGTGTGTACAGAGTATTTATCTTTGTTTTACGATATAAATGTTCTTAGGTATAGACTATTCACTACACAGGATGACTTACTTTTTTATTTCTACTACTCATGCACTTCACCATGGTAAACTTGGGAATGGGACCAAATAATTCGGTTAAGTAGGATCACCAGTAAATGTAGACAGTATAAGACTGAGGTCAACAATTAAATGAAATGTTCCTTAAAAGAGGTTAACCTAGGGAAAAACTTTTTGACATAAGTAATTACATTTTTTATGAGGTGGACTTGTTTACCCCCTATTCTTGTAAAAGGGTTTAAAATAGTAACAGCAGTAAGGATGGAGAAGTGTCTGCTGTTGACAAAACATGTGCCTTTTCTTTTCCCATTAATGTTGACAATCCAAGTATTAAGAACATTATTTTGCAGAATTGGAAAACTATTCAAGGTAATTCTGATTTGGCCAAAATTGTTGGCGCAGTCCAAACTTTATTTTTCAAAGAACATGCAATTTAAAGGTATTGTTAGAACATGACATTATAAGAGAGACTAAGATTCCTTCTGGGACTGCTGGCACCTTTGTATGTGGACGCTGTAAGCAGTGTCAGTTTATTAGCAAAAGCAGTAGTGTTACTTTTTCACATTTGAATAGCAGGACCATTCAAGCTTATTAGAGGCATACTTGTCAAAGTGAGTGTATAATCTACCTAGTAGTTTGCAGTAACTGTCCTCAATTTTATGTTGGAAAAAGTTGCAGAAGGTTAAGATTAACAATAAGGGAGCATAAAGCAGCAATTAAGAAACTCAATTTTACAAATTCCCTAGCTAAGCACAGTTTTTTTTTCAATAATTTTTATTTTTATTTTTACATTAATAAATGTCACAAATAAAAACCATCTTACAACATGACCATATATATATGTTATACATTGATGTCAAATAATACAGGATATAGGTCATACAACATATCTATTTACACTATGTACATAGATGCTTTCACTGTTAATTCCACAGTTATATAGGCAGTATATACATTTGTAATATCCAAGTTATTATTTAATATCTGAACTTGTATGTGTTCTTTGGTTCCATTATAGTGTATTTCTAAGTTGCTGTGTGATGAATTATGCTAATATGATATTAAAGGTTTGTTCCCAAATTTCTCTGGATTTCATGTTTTTGTTTCTTTTATCTATTACTATTTTATGAGCTAAAAGGTGTTGTATAGCTTCTTGTTTAAAACCTTCCCAAGAGATATTTATCGTATCTAGCCATTTAAAAGCTATATACAGTTTCATTAGTAGGAAAATTGTTAAAAGTGTATTTGCTTGTTTTCTTGGTATGTTGGGTGGGAGAATGTGTAATAGAGTGAATTCCCAAGTTAATGTTGATGTTTGATAACCCGTTTTTTGTAATTGTACCTTGAGAGACTTCCAGAGTTTATAGACACGTTTACAGCTCCAAAATACATGGATTAAGTCAGATATCTGGTCCTTACAGTGTGGGCAGAATGGTGATTTTGATGTGTTAAATTTCTGTTGGATTGCAGGTGTAAAATAAGCATTATTGTTGATCATGAGCTGAGTGTATGCTAACTTTTTGAGGGGTATAATCTTCAGTGTTAGATTAATTGCCTGGCTTATTTGCTGATCATCTATGGATGGTTTAATTTTTCTCCAGTAGTTAGAGAAGAGGAGGTCTTTCTGGTATTTGATTTCATTTATCATTTTATATGAATTAGTAATAGTTTTCTTTGTTGTGATAATAGTTTTCCAAAACCTGCTACAAGTTTCTATGTCACTATTGTTCATAGTAACATTTTGGAGGTAACTGGAACACACTTCTTTAATTTGTCTTAGGATTATTATGTGTGATTTAGGGGGGATTTAAGTTGGTCCTCATTTCTTGTATCAAACAGTTAAGGTAGGGATAAATATCTTGGATTGTTTTATCTTTCAGTCTGGGAAAAGGGACTAAGTCCAGCATCTTATTGTTTATTTTTAAATTGGGGTTTTTATGAAGGGGTTGCAGTATTGTCATGGCTTGTCTAAGGTTCAAGAATTGAAAGAGTTTTTGTGCTAAGTTGATAGAATGTTTTAAGGGCTCTATAATGTTATAAGTTTGTATTTCTTTCTGCTTCAGGAATGGAAGTGCTTTGGGATTGAAACGTAGAGCTTTAATATATCTATAATAGATTGTCACCCAAAGAGGAGACCAATTTTCCATTGACGGGTTATGTTCAGCTATTCTTAATATTCTGTTAGTTTTAATGATCGAGTAGTACATTTTAAAATCTGGTAGATTTAGTCCTCCTCTGCTTTTGGGGAGTGTTAATTTTGGATAGGAGATTCTGTTTTTTTTTGGGTTCCCATATAAATTTTGCTAGAAAGGTATGAATTTGTTTGAAGAATTTATTTATTGTTGTCTGTGATGTCATGAATATATACATTAGTCTAGGTAAAATGCTCATTTTGATTATTGATACTTTGGCCAAGAATGGTAGTTTTAGGTTGTTCCATCTTTTACAGTCTTGCATTATATTTTGCCATTTAAGGTTTACATTGTGTTGGTAGAAGTCTTTGTTAATCTGGAAAAAGATGTTTCCCAGGTATTTAGTTTCTTCTTTTATTTTTATTGTGTTTAACAATGGTATTAGTAAGATGAGTTTGGGTGTTTTTAGGGGGAAAATATTAGTTTTATTGAGGTTTAGTTTGTAGTTAGACATAGTCAAAAAATGTTCAATTGCAGCTATTATTTTGTTTATATCTGAATTTGGTGGAGTGTAGTATATGTTCAGATCATCCGCAAATGCAGTGAGACATATTTTGAAGTTGTGTGTTGATGGAGGATTGTGGTATGTGTTTTGTTTAATGTATAGAAAGAGGGGTTCTAGGTATAGGTTAAACAGGAAAGGTGATAATGGGCATCTTTGTCTTGTTCCATTTTTTATTAGGATCCTATTTAACCAAGTTTTATTTATATATAGAGATGTGTATGGGTTGCTATAGAGAGTTTGGATGATCTGAATGAAGTTATTGGGTATATTAAAGTAGGGTAGTGTTTGGAGTAAGAATTCTAGATTAACCCTATCAAATGCCTTGTGGGCATCCACTACCATTGTGTAGATGTTGATAATGCATTGGTTAGCGTAGGATATTAGTGCATCTAATGCTAATGTTTTGTCACTAGTCTGTCTATGTGGTGTAAAACCGGATTGTTCTGGGGAGATGATTTTCTCTATCAGATTTTTCATTCTGTTTGCAAGTATAGAGGTAAATATTTTAGTATCTCTGTTTAAGAGGGAGATGGGTCTGTAGCTGTCAGGGTTTTTGGGGTCTGTGTGTTCTTTTAATATAAAGATGGTTTTAGAGGCATTAAAGTGGATATCATTTATTTTATAGTTTATTATGTAATTCAGTGTATAGTATAGTAGTTGGCTATCAAGGGGGAAAATGCTTTGTAAAATTCTGATGTGAGTCCATCCAGACCCGAAGCCTTATCCGCTTTTAAGTGTTTGATTTTTGTAATAATTTCACTGATGGAAATTGGTTCAGTTATTTTTTTTTGTTGGTCTAAATTGAGTTTAGGGAATTTCAGTTTTTGAAGGAAAAGAGTTCTATCTTCCTTTGAGGTTTGTAGTATTTGTGCTCCATATATTTGAGAGTATATTTGTTCAAATGTATTAATAATGTCTTAATTTTTTGTGTAGTTTTTGTCTCTGTAGTTTATTTCTGATATAATGGAGGCATTTTTGTGTTGGGAGATAATGCTGGCCAGAGCTCTAGATGGTATTTGAGCTTCTTCTGCGTAAGTGGCTAACATTCTGGCTTCATAAAAAGATAGGTTCCTGGTTTCTAACATATATAGATCCCTTTGCAGTTTTAAAAGTTCTGCTTCTGTTTGGTTCTTAGGGTTATTTATTAGTTCCTTTTTAAGATGCTCTATTTTCCCTTTCAGTGTATGCTCCTTTTTCAGTTGTATTTTTTATAGTATGTTGTTTTTTTTTGATAAACAGTCCTCTAATTTGTGCTTTGGTTGCAGCCCATTCTACGTCAGTTGGTACTTGGGAGTTAGTGATATTTGTAAGAGCTATTTTTAGTATTGCTTCTGTTTCTTTTATTACATCCATTTTGGAAAGTAAATTAGGGTTTAATGACCAATTATGACCCTATTCTCTAAATATATCTTTTTGTCCCAGTTTATGTTCAGTGTGATTTTGGAGTGATCTAAAAAGAACCTGGCATGTATAGTTATTGTTGGGTCCATGTTAATGAATATGTCAGACATTAAGAAGAAGTCTATCTTTGACCACATTTTGTGGTATTGCGAACAGAATGCGAATTTCCCTGTTTTATCTGCACCGTTCCCATATTTAAAAGGGTCATATAGTTTGAAATCTTGTTTGAGTTCATTAAGGGCTAACGTGGCTTGTTTATTATGTGATTTGGTCAGATTAGATTTATCCTTTTCTGGGTTTTGATATGTGTTCCAGTCACCTCCAATCACTAGGTAGTGATCTTTAAATTGGTTTAAGGTTGGGTATAATGACATAAAAAAGTGTTATTGGTTATTACAAGGTGCGTAAACATTAAGTACTATTATAGGTTTTGGTATTGTAGGACTACTAAATGTTACGTAACACCATCTTCCCTCCTTGTCAGCTTTGGTTTTAAGTATTTTTTCCTTAAATTGGTTTTTAATTATTATGGCTGCCCCAGCACTGTTTGTTTTCCCCTCTGAAGCTATGATTTGACTTATCCATTTCTTTCTGCTAATTTCTGCCCATTGCTCTGCAATCAAGTGTATTTCTTGTGTTAGTATGAGGTTGGCTATGTTTTTTAATGTAAGGTGTAAGAATAGTTTTCTTTTCTTCTTGTTTTGCAGCCCTTTAACATTCCATGATTCTATTTCCCACATTTATTTATTAGGTGTATTCCGTAAATATGCCATGTATATTAGTTTTGTTTTGTTATCTCTGCATGTGTTACTGTATGATGGTTTAGGAAAGCATCTATTTATCCCTGTCCCTACTCTGTGCCTAACCACTATATCCCTGGACCAGGAATAATCAGGGGGGGAGGATGAAGGTTCGTTATATGGTTTACCTTTACATCTAATCTTGGAATGTGTTTTCTTTTTAGATATAGATTTAACCCACAGTATCCCCCCTGTGTTACTATAAACAATGTGGACAGAGCTGAACAAACTAGTTCCCTCAACAAACACTGCTACTTA